>NC_041387.1:174579270-174619752 GCF_002162155.2 Triticum dicoccoides | reverse complement strand
TGGCTATGTTCCACATGTTCTCAGTTTGTCTTCTGAGATAGGGAATGTCACAAAAAGAAATATTGAAATGATTCAATGTACCTGCTGCATACGGTAAAGGTGCTGCCTTGTGAGCCATCATTCACAGTGAGAATTTCCAGTTTAAGGGATGAAGAGAGTTTCTGTGCTTCATGATCATTTACGGCTACTAGCAAAACCTTTGCTGTCTTACTAGCATGGTTTTCTAAAACATTCTCAAGAATTTCCTTGACCTGAAAATAAGTAAAAGACATTGCAGTGTTCGAGTAATCAGCAAAACGTTCGAAAGTTTAATCAACTGAAGCTGAAAACTATGAACCATGAATTCAGGACATGCATGTAAGTAGATAATTTAGTAAGAATGAACGGGACTTCTCTGTCTGCACACTCGAATTACCTTTGATGTCTTCTCCTCTTTAGTACAGAAGTGTACATGCTGTGCTACAAATGCACTTCGAGAAGTAACAGAATCATTCGTGGTAAGCTTTGTAATTCTCCCGTGTAGTAGATTTCTTGCCACTGTTGCCGCACTCTGGTCACATTGACCACTAAATATAGTTACCTGTGCATCACCTGATATGGTACCTCGAATAGAACGAAGTTCTTTGATGATATTAAGGTCCATGAAATACTTTAGTCCATCAATGACCTGTTAGAAGAAGTTATTCTTGATGTTAGCGTAACTAGATTACGGACAATGCTAGGACTTGACAGTAAATAAAACTTGTGAGGCCACTAAGTACTGGGTTAAGGCTATACTGCTTGCTAAATGAATTGCAGAGCACATAGCTTTCAAAGTGAAATACTGACAAGCATCAGGATGATAAATAGAAGTGAACTGATATGAAATATCATCAAGAAGACACCAAAATATCAAATTTTCGCACCAGCATTGATACATTCGATATGTCAATTGCCTTTAGTGAGACCAGTTCAAGGAGCCTCTCCGGGGTAGATATAAGAAACTCGGGCTCACAGCTCTTTAATCTGATAGAGACAACAGAAAATGAATTAGCATTGTGCATACAAATGCATCCATGAGCTCTACAGTCACGAGATATTCACATTCATGATACATTGATACTGTATATGAGACTAGTGACTGAAGAAAGCATACCCAGAAATCTGGTGCTCTATGGAAGCGCCAGGATGCAAGCTCACTGAATGTATTCCAAGAGACTTCAGCGGTTTACATATTGAACGCACCTGTTCAAGCAATGAAGCAATACCAAATAAATCACTAGAGCAATTAAACCTTGTTCCTGGTGGTACTACTAGACATTGCAACATCAAGAACAAGAAGGTGGAGAGAGCCGGATGTTAATACTCACTTGCACGGCCTTTTCCTGGGAAGGGACGAGATAGAGGAGGAAGGGGCATGAGACGACCACTCCGAGCTTCTCCTTCCTGGCGACGATGTCGCAGGCCGTGGAGACGAGCCACGCCGTCTGCTCCCGGGTGGCGTACTGGTAGCTGGTGTCGAGCACGTCCGAAGGCGGGGACGCCGCGCAGGACTTCCAGAGCTCCATGCCCCAGGAGGCGGTGTCGTGGATGCCCCCGCCGTCCTCCTCAGATGCCCCGGCCCCATCCCGGATCGCGTTGAGGCAGACCACCAGGAACTTAGACGGCCGGTCATACTCCACCCGGTCCTCCACCGTCTCCTTCTTCCGCACGGGTATGGCATTACAACCGGTGGCCCGCTCCAGCGGCCGCTTCTTGGAATCCTTGCTCTTCTTCTTCTCGTGGTCGTCGTTGGTGTCGGCGGCGTCTTCGGTCTTGCGCTTCTTGCCGTGGCGCTCGTTGAAGGGGTCCTCGGGGCAAGGGAGGGAGAAGCACATGCCCTCGCAGCCGCGGCGCTTACCGGTCTTGCGGCGGCGCTTGGAGGCGATGATGGCGGCGACGCGCGTGGAGACGGCGTTCTCGCTGCTGCGCATCCGCTTCCGGCGCACCTTCCCGCGCTTCCGCGCGAGCGCGTCGTCGCCCTTTGGCATCCCGCTCGCTTGCTCCGGACAACCTAACACACAACGGCAGGACCGCGCCGCCGCACCCGCGCTAAAACCTAGCAAAGAACCTCCGTCTCCTCTGCTCTCGCACTAACAGGGCCGGCGAGAATGGGATTGGCCAGAACGGATGGGGAGTTGGTAGAAGAGAAGAAGCCCGCACGATGGTAAAGCCGTGCAGCCCATTTTGGGAAGACTCGGCCCATTCAGTTAGAAGGCCTAGCCCAACGAGCTCCTGCAGCGCCTTTGTTGGGCCGGCCCGCGATGGAATCAAACTCGCACCACTATAGAAGGCAAGGCTTGTTCGAACTTAGCCGACCACCATACCGATTGGCCACTTGTGATTTTTAATGGCGCTAAGAGTACGTGAACTAGTATGGTCGCGCTGCTTATTTATCATTTAGTTTATTTATTTACTTTTATAAAATCGTGAATTTAAAAATGTTCATCGATTTTGAGACAAAATTCAAAAAGTACAAAAAAGTTCATCGATTTGAGAAATAGTTCATCATTTTAAAAGAAAAGTTCACAAACTTAAAAAAGTTCACTGATTTTTAGAAAACCGTTATGAAAAAGTTTAAAAAGTTCACCATTTTCAGAAAAAGTTCATCGGTTTGAGTGGTGCAACTTAGCGCAACATGTTCCTGTGGCGGGGTGGTTACTTGAGTGCGTTGTGAAGTAGGAAGTCCTTGGTTTGACTCCGAGTTATCGTGTAATTTTTGTTCTTTGGTAACTCGATCGAAAGATAGGCTAAGCGAGCGAATGGGCCGAGCCCAGCTAAATCGGCTGCAGGCGCCGGTTTCCGGTAACAGGCTATAAACGGCGCCTGCAGCGCCAAATAGAAAATGCCACTCAATTGTTGACCCTGAAAAAACGAGACGCAACTGTTGGGAAACCACGCCCATCACATGAGTGGGACTAGGGCTGGAAAAAAGCTCGAAGCTCGCGAGCTAAACAAGTAGCTCGTGACTCGGTTCGGATCGACTCGAACTCGAAGAATAACGAGTCGAGTCAAGCTTTATTTTAAGATCGTTTATTGACCAAGTTAAATGAGTTGAGTTCACGGTACTCGTGTAACTCGTTAGGCTTGGTATAAAAATCAACCAACCAACACCAACTTGCATCCCAGGCCAGTCGCATAGGCACAAACACAAGGCCCATCCACATAACACTAGGCTAACCACCCAGAAGACATACAACACGTTTCCTTTCCTTTCATCCTTAGCGAAATAGCGAGAAACCAGTCTACCGATTCCCCTCCTGTCTCCTTTGTTTCTGAACCGTAAGTTCACGACACTGGTAGTGCCGCGTAAGCCCACCTCTCGGTCATGTACATGTTACTAACTTGCTGATTATTATGATCATGTACCATTGTATGTGGAATTATGGTCATCTATATGTAACTGACTTGTTAACATGTTGATGGTACTGACAATTGTAAGTTAAGCTACTTAGAATTGTTTGTGAACATCGTACATGCTTAATATGTACATGTTACATTCCCAGTTACTAATTTTTTATCATATTCATAAGGTTTTATGTTCATACCTATAACAAGCTAAACGAGATAGCTCTCGAGTTATATGAGTCGAGCCAATTTTGGATTTGAGCTCGTTATAGTAACAAGTCGAGCCGAGCTAGCTCGTTAACGAAATGAGCTCTAGCGAGTCGAGCCGAGTTGGCTCGACTCAGCTCAAATTCCAGCCCTAACTGGGACATTGATGTCTTGAGGAGAAACTGTATATTTTTATGGTAATACGTGTCTCACTCATATTATAAAGATCAAAATACAAGCCAGGTAAGGACGGACATGACAAAAATGAAAAGATAGCATAACATCTCTAAGCTTAACACGAACGGTCGTCACCTACCTTCGGCACCACCACAACAGCCACTAAAGAAAAGAATGACGGATCACCTTCCTACCCGAGCTCGACGCGGCTCCATCGCTAATATGTAGCTTTGCGGATTTCCAAGGTGGCTCACCAAAAGTGAAGCCCTTGCCGTTGAATGAATCAGACCGGGGCAACACCCCAGACACGCCATCAAACTCCAGATCTGGCACCCCGCCATGACTAAGACGCCGAAGGAGGAAACCATACCTGGCATCCACGAACCATGAATCTAGCACTATGTTCCTTCTTCCAGATGTCGTCGATGCGGACAACAATCTACATCCGCTCCTGGACTACCTCCCAAACTCCATGCCGACACTGGAGCAAACATCGTCGCAACGGCAGAGGGAGTCCTGGATTAAGGGGTCCTCGGACGGTCGGACTATGTGACGTGGGCTGGACTGATGGGCTATGAAGATACAAGATAGAAGACTTCTTCCCGTGTTCGGATGGGACTCTCCTTTGCTTGGAAGGCAAGCTTTGCGCCTGAATATGAAGATTCCTTTCTCTGTAACCGACTTTGTACAACTCTAGTCCCCTCCGGTGTCTATATAAACCGGAGGGCTTAGTCCGTAGAGGCAATCATAATCATACAGGCTAGACTTCTAGGGTTTTAGCCATCACGATCTTGTGGTAGATCAACTCTTGTAATACTCATATTCATCAAGATCAATCAAGCAGGAAGTAGGGTATTACCTCCATAGAGAGGGCCCGAACCTGGGTAAACATCGTGTCCCCCGCCTCCTGTGACCATCAACCTTAGACGCACAGTTCGGGACCCCCTACCCGAGATCCGCCGGTTTTGACACCGACATTGGTGCTTTCATTGAGAGTTCCGCTGCGTCGTCACCAAAAGGTTCGATGGCTCCATCAATCATCTACAACAATGCAGTCCAGGGGAGGTTTTTCTCCCCGGACAGATCTTCGTATTCGGCGGCTTCGCATTGCGGGCCAACTCGCTTGGCCATCTAGAGCAGATCGACAGCTATGCCCCTGGCCATCAGGTCAGGTTTGGAAGCTTGAATTACGTTGCCGATATCTGCAGAGACTTGATCTTCGACGGATTCGAGCCCATGGCAGCCACTCCCTGCCACCACAATGAACATGACCTAAATCTGTCATCGGACCGTGCCTAGGAGATAGTGCATATAACTGCTCTGGCCCTGGATCTGGAGCAGATTGCGCCATCCGAGGACGGGAAGCTCAACCCCGCCGCGGAAGTCGCAGACTCAGCAGTGTTAGAGCCGCACACAGATCCAACCTCGAGCGGGGCCTGTGTCACCGGAACGTTGGATTCGTCTCTGGCCATAGGTTCCGAACCGCATGCATCCGCGCCCATCGAACCTGATCAAGCACCGATCGTTGAATTCAGCTCCGTGGACATCTCCGGGCACTCACCTTTAGGTGATGTGCTAAACTCATTAAAAGCCCTCTCCTTATCAGGGGACTCTCAGCCGAACTATATCCGGATTGGATTGGAAGCTGATGACAGAGAATTCCGCTTCCCACCCACCACCCACTTCATAGCCACTGTCGAAGACTTAACCGACATGCTTGATTAAGGCTCCGAAGACATCGACGGTATCGACGACAATGCCGGAGAGGAGCAAGCACAAAAACCACCACTTATAGGGCGCTGGACAGCCACCTCCTCGTATGACGTATACATGGTGGATACACCCAAAGAGAACAACGACGACAATGAAAAGGATCCAGTCAAGGATAAGCCTCCTGAGATACAACCAAGGCACCGACATCAGCGACGCCGCTCTAAACCACGCCGTGGAAAAAACAGTAATACCGGAACAGGAGAAAATAATACTCCGGACAATGCCGAAGACAATGAAGACCCCATTAAGCCAACTTCCGAACAGGATGAACAGGAAGATGGGCGAGTCAGCCCCAATGAACAGGTCGTTAACAAAGACTCGGAGGACAATAATTATCTTCCAACCTCCGAGGATGAGACGAGCCTCGGCGACGAAGACTTTATCGTGCCTGAGGAGCCCGTCGATCAAGAGCGCTTTAAGAGCTGGCTAATAGCCACTGCAAGGAGCCTGAAAAAGAAGCAGCAGTAGCTTCAAGCTGATCAAGATCTACTCAATGACAGATGGACTAATGTCCTCGCAGCCGAGGAATACGGCCTCGAGCGCCCAACCAAAAGTTACTCGAAACGCAAATTGTTACCCCAATTCGATGACGAGGCATTGGAGCCCGTCCTACCAGCGCATAATGCGGCTGACCGAACACCCCGTGGCTGGGACAAAGCGGCAACTCAAGCCGAACACCAGCCCGCACTACCTCGCCGTAAAAACAAAGACACAACAGCTCGGGGATACACATATGACCCGCAGCATGACCTGGAAAACAGAGCAGGTCAGACCAGATCGATCTACGGATCGCGAGGCGTGCCCTGATGTGCGACGATGGCCATCCGGCCGGACGTGACAAACATAACCACGCTCGGGCCGAAAACCACAGACGAACTCCATCCGAGCTATGTCACAACGTGGCCCGACATAGAGGCGCCGTGCACCCCCTTTGCTTCACTGATGAAGTAATGGAACACGAATTCCCGGAAGGGTTTAAACCCATGAATATCGAATCATACGATGGAACAACATACCCCGCAGTATGGATTGAAGATTTCATCCTCCATATCCACATGGCCCGCGGTGATGACCTCCACGTCATCAAATACCTCCCACTAAAACTAAAGGGCCAGCGCGGCACTGGCTGAACAACCTCCCTGAGTACTCCATCGGCAGCTGGGAAGACTTGGAAGACGCCTTCCGCAATAACTTCCAAGGTATATATGTTCGGCCTCCGGATGCCAATGACCTAAGTCACGTCATCCAGCAGCCCGGGGAGTCTACTAGGAAGCTCTGGACTAGGTTCTTAATAAAAAAAGAACCAAATTGTCGATTGTCCGGACGCCGAAGTCCTCGCGGCCTTTAAACATAGCGTCCGAGATGAGTGGCTCGCCCGCCACCTCGGTCAAGAAAAACCAAGATCCATGACCGCCCTTACCACTCTGATGACCCGTTTTTGCACGGGAGAAGATAGCTGGCTCGCTCGTGGAAGCAATAACACCGTTGATCCACGTACTTCCGAAGTTCGATATGGCAACAGCAAGCCACGACACAATAAACACAAGTGTCACAATAACAATGAAGGAACGCAATACACGGCGGTCAACGCCGGATTCAGTGGTTCAAAACCCGGTCAACGGAAAAACCATTTAAAGCAAACAGAGACGGACCATCCAATTTAGACAAGATACTGGATCGGCCCTGCCAGATTGATGGCACCCCCGTTAAACCAGCCAATCACACCAACAAGAGTTGTTGGGTTTTTAAACAAGTCGGCAAGCTCAATGCCGAACACAAGGTGAAGGGGCCGCCCAGTGACAGCGATGACGAAGAGACTCGCCAACCAAACACCGGGGGTCAGAAGCAATTCCCCCCGAAGTAAAGATAGTGAACATGGTATACGTGACGCACATCCCTACAGGGGACTGCAAGCGCGCGCTACGGGACGCCAGCGCCATAGAGCCAGCCGCCCCAAAATTAAGCCAATGGGCGGTGATACGTCTCTGTCGTATCTACTTTTCCAAACACTTTTGCCCTTGTTTTGGACTCTAACTTGTATGATTTGAATGGAACTAACCCGGACTGATGTTGTTTTCAGCAGAATTGCCATGGTGTTGTTTTATGTGCAGAAAATAAAAGTTCTCGGAATGACCTGAAACTCCACGGAACACCTTAGAAAAAACAATAAAAAATCCTCACAAAAGATGAAGACCAGGGGGCCCACACCCTGTCCACGAGGGTGGGGGGCGCCCCCCTGGGCGCCCCCCTGGGCGCGCCCTCCTACCTCGTGGACCCCCTGGTGGCCCTCCGATGCCAACTCCAACTCCATATATTGGCTTTCGGGGAGAAAAAAATCAGAGTGAAGAAATCATCGCGTTTTACGATACGGAGCCACCGCCAAGCCCTAATCTCTCTCGGGAGGGCTGATCTGGAGTCCATTCGGGGCTCCGGAAAGGGGGATTCGTCGCCGTCGTCATCATCAACCATCCTCCATCACCAATTTCATGATGCTCACCGCCGTGCGTGAGTAATTCCATCGTAGGCTTGCTGGACGGTGATGGGTTGGATGAGATTTATCATGTAATCGAGTTAGTTTTGTTAGGGTTTGATCCCTAGTATCCATTATGTTCTGAGATTGATGTTGCTATGACTTTGCTATGCTTAATGCTTGTCACTAGGGCCTGAGTGCCATGATTTCAGATCTGAACCTATTATGTTTCCATGGATATATGTGTGTTTTTGATCCTATCTTGCAAGTCTATAGTCACCTACTATGTGTTATGATCCGGCACCCCCGAAGTGGCAATAATCGGGACCACTCCCGGTGATGACCATAGTTTGAGGAGTTCATGTATTCACTATGTGCTAATGCTTTGTTCCGGTTCTCTATTAAAAGGAGGCCTTAATATCCCTTAGTTTCCAATAGGACCCCGCTGCCACGGGAGGGTAGGACAAAAGATGTCATGCAAGTCCTTTTCCATAAGCACGTATGACTATATATGGAATACATGCCTACATTACATTGATGAACTAGAGCTAGTTCTGTGTCACCCTATGTTATAACTGTTACATGACGAACCGCATCTGGCATAATTATCCATCGCTAATCCGGTGCCTACGAGTTTTCCATATACTAGTTCTCGCTTATTCACTTTTCCGTTGCTACTGTTACAATCACTACAAAATACCAAAAACATTACTTTTGCCGTCTTTACTTTTGTTACCGTTACCACCACTATCATATTACTTTGCTACTAAACACTTTGCTGCAGATACTAAGTTTCTAGGTGTGGTTGAATTGACAACTCAGCTGCTAATACTTGAGAATATTCTTTGGCTCCCCTTGTGTCGAATCAATAAATTTGGGTTGAATACTCTACCCTCGAAAACTGTTGCGATCCCCTATACTTGTGGGTTATCAAGACCTTTTTCTGGTGCTGTTGCCGGGGAGCATAGCTCTATTCTTTGAGTTACTTGGGATTTATATCTGCTGGACACTATGAAGAACTTAAAAGATGATCGAACTACTATTTTGCCCTCAACTACGAGGGGAGGTAAGGAACTGCCTTCTAGCTCTGCACTAGATTCTCCTTCTGTTATAAGTAAGCTTGCGACACCTAAACCTGCTACTGCTATGAATTCTGATATGTCGCATGTCATTGATGATGCCTGTCGGTGTCAAAACCGGCTGATCTCGGGTAGGGGGTCCCGAACTGTGCGTCTAGGCGGATGGTAACAGGAGGCAAGGGACACGATGTTTTACCCAGGTTCGGGCCCTCTTGATGGAGGTAAAACCCTACGTCCTGCTTGATTGATATTAATATTGTGGATGTTTACAAGAGTGGATCTACCACGAGATCAAGGAGGCTAAACCCTAGAAGCTAGCCTATGGTATGATTGTAATGGTTGTTGTTGTTATGTCCTACGGACTAGAGCCATCCGGTTTATATAGACACCGGAGAGGGCTAGGGTTACATAGAGTCGGTTACAATGGTAGGAGATCTACGTATCCGTATCGCCAAGCTTGCCTTCCACGCCAAGGAAAGTCCCATCCGGACACGGGACAAAGTCTTCAATCTTGTATCTTCATAGTCTTGGAGTCCGGTCGATGATGATAGTCCGGCCGATGATAGTTCGGCTGATGATGGTAGTCCGGCTATCCGGACACCCCCTAATCCAGGACTCCCTCAGTAGCCCATGAACCAGGCTTCAATGACGATAAGTCCGACGCGTATATTGCTTGGCATTGCAAGGCGGGTTCCTCCTCCGAATGATAGAAGATGGTGAACACCAGGATAGTGTCCGGCTCTGCAAAATAAATTCCACATTCCACCGTAGAGAGAATAATATATACACAAGTTCAATCTGCTGACGTTTTTTCTGGCATGACGTCACGCCACTACCAAGCCATTACTTGAATCGTTTTTTACTCTTCCACCTCAGCGCATTTAGCGAAGCGGTTTCCTTGGCACGTCTTGTCGAAGCAGAGATCGTGTTCCCCCTTAATCCGGGATTCTCATCAATACGGACGTGGGTAACCCAACCGCGCCCGTCGCTACGCCCCCTCTATCGAAGGCGAGTCCCAAACGGTCACGGAGACGGCTCTCGGTATTCTCCCTCTTTATAACGGGACCAAGGCTCGTTTCTTTTCTTCAATCCTCCATCGAATCCTCTCCCCGCTCCAAGTTCCAGCACCTAGAGCTCCAGATTCGAGCGCTTCGGACCTTCAACGATGTCTGGTTTCGACCTCCAGGGCCGGTGGATGCCCTCCTCCATCACGGAGGAGGACGTGCTAAAGATGCGGGAGGCCAAGTACCTGGCTTATGAGATTTCGCACAGGTTGCCTGCCGAAGGGCAGACCATCCCCACCCCCGAGCCCGGCGAGTACGTCGTTTTTGTATCCCACCTCCGTCGGGGTTTAGGCTTCCCGATGGATCCTTTTGTGAGAGGGCTCATGCTTTACTATGGGTTGGAATTCCACGATTTGGCTCCGGAGTCCATCCTCCATATTTCCGCATTTATTGTCGTCTGCGAAGCCTTCCTCCGCGTCACCCCTCACTTCAGCCTGTGGCTGAAGACCTTCAATGTGGCGCCAAAGATGATCGGGGGGCGTCAAGCGGAGTGCGGCGGGGCGGCCATAAGTGGGAGGGCCGATGCCCCGTGGCCCGCTGGCTCCTTCCAAGAGGATCTCGGCCCGTGGCAGCAAGAGTGGTTCTATATTACCGTTCCGAGGGGCCGCAAACAAAAGGCGCCACCCTTATTCCGCCCGGGACCTCCACGACGGTTGATGTCGTGGGTCACCCAAGGGCTCAACTGGGGGCCGTCAAAGGACGTGCCCCTACTGCAGGGCCGGATTCGAGATCTCCAAACGAGGGAGGTTGATATGGTGGTGGTAATGCAGGTTATGCTGATTAGGCGTCTTCCGCCTTGCAAACGCCGCCCTCTCCGGCTGTGGAAGTTCAATCCGGAGGGCCCACGGATTCTTCAACACTTCATGGGCATGACACCCCTGGAGATGTACAAATTATTCTTCGGATCGCAAGAGGCGCGTCCGAAATTGACCGAGGATGCTGGCCTAAGCTGCAATCGCCCGGATACTCAAGTAAGTAGTTCCAAGTCCGGACATACCGTTTTTTTGCCTTTCGATGATTCGCCTTATGACCAACTTCCTTCTACACAGGAGTGGATAGCGGAAGCAAAATTGATATGGTGTCCGGCCCCCCTCCCCGAGACCGCGCCGGATTCTGTGCTGGTCCGGATGCTTGAGGTTGCGCCTCCAGAGGAAGGCGAAGGGGAAAGCAGGAAAGCTACTGCCTCGCCTAAGGAGGCTCTTGAAAGAGGGGGGATCGAGAATCCCTCCCTCCAAGGGGAGAAGAGGACTGCCTCCGAGGACCCGGGGGAAAAAGCCCCTAAACGGGGGAAGAAATCTTAACCAGAGGGCCCTGCGTCCGGGGAAGCCCCGGCCGCACAATCTCCCTTAAAGAATCAGCCCTCCAACGAGCCGTAAGTAGAAAGAAAGGAGTTTTATAATAAGGGACATCCCTATTTGTGCTTCTGAGGATAACTAAAGTTTTTACCTTGTAGTTTGGATCTCCGTCCTTCGCAAATGAGCTCGTCTTCGGGGGACCTTCGTCCGGAGATGATGGAGAGCGAGACGCCTCCGTCCGGGGCGCTGTCGGATAGGGCGGACGAGCCTGAAGTGTCGTCACGGAGGGAGCCCCCTGGTTTGGCAAAGCCGGATAGTTCGGCGCCAACTGGTGTACGGCTGAAGGATCTGCTTGAGAAGGCGTCTATCTCAGAAGATCACCACGCATTGATGAGCATGGTGATTGAAAGGATTTCGTCCGCCGAAGGCGGGTTGCATAATGCCGTCAGGAGTTTGCTGGCGGGGTTTGAGGTACGTAAAAATGACACACCTTTTAACAGTTTTGCATATAGAATGCGCCCTGTATAGATAGTAGCCCCTGAGACTCGGTAGGTTGTCGAAATCGACAGCGTGCCGAGGATCAAAATCGCAGGTTTAAATTTCCGTTGTGCCGATGCAGGTGGCGGGTCGTTCGGGGGCCAGCCGGACTGATGGAGTTGCTGAACTAAAGCGGCAACTCGCTGTTGCGGATGCGGACATCACGCTGGTCAACAGGCGACTTGATGAGTCGCAAGGTAAGTGTTTCTGTGCGGTCACTTGGTAAGGGAGCCGAAGCCAGCTCCTTACAACGCGTGTGTGAAATGCAGATAGTGCCGCTGCTGTGGAGAGCCTTCGGACCAAACTTGCTCAGGCCAAGGAGCAGGCCAAAAGGAGTAATGCGGCGGCCTCGAGGGCGGCCGAGGAGTTAGCGGCCGAAAGGGTCGCACACTGCCGGAGCAGGGAAGAGATGGCCGAAATGGCCGTGAAGTTAAAAGATGCTACCGACCGCAATGAGGCTCTTGGGAAGGAGTGCCTAGCGGGGCAAGAAGACCTGGAGAAGGCCACCGCCGAAGCCAAGGATGACCGCTCTGCAATGTGGGCTATAAAGGAAGAGCTGCGCCAGGCCGGAGAAATTGTAGCTGGCAAGCCTTTTCTGCTGCGCCGAAGGTTTACGGATCCAAAGTATGCTCAGCTGGGCCAACTGTGGGGTCCAGAGGACCCTTATTTGGACTTAGCAGCGAGTGCGGCGGAAGCCGTTGTGCATTTTCGAAGCCAGAAGGATCACAAGACGGAAGAGCTGTTTTGGTCTCAATTCCATAGTCCAGAGTGTTCACTTCCGCTGACCGACCGTTTGGCCGAGTGGGCTGAGCTAAATAGGTTGTCCGGGCTTGCTATGACGGATATAGTGACCCATGTCTGGCCGGATAGGCCCGAGCCGAAGAGTTACTTTGGCTTATTGCAGCAATTTCTTGGAGCGGTGCCACATATCAAGGCGATGAAGCGGTCGGCCTGCATAGAGGGTGCGCTGATGGCACTCGCCCGTGTGAAGACACATTGGACAAAGATGGATGCCACCGCTATTGCGACCCCGGGTTCGGACGATAACCGGTTACCCGCCGAGCACTATTTTGGCGAAGTGCTGCGTGGTGCTCGTGTAATAGAGTCGCAGTGCTCAAAAAATATTACGTTCGAATGAACGTTTTTATGATGTAAAACAATATTTATGATGTAAGCGCCTTTTATACTTGTGCGTTCAAGTAATAGAATATCTCCTATGCGGCCATTCATGTATACGTGTGTATAACCTGAAAGATGGCAGTCGTCGGCTTCAGCCCCCACGCACAAGGTGCGGGGGCGTTCACAAAAAATAGCGCGTTTTCACACTTAATCCGACGTCTCGGTCCTGTAAAGGAGGTGGTAGCGTAGCAAACGAGGCAACCGGACTATAATGCTTTATCACTTTCACTTAGCCATGGAGTTTGAGGGTGGGGCTACGACATAGCCCCTGGGGGCACCGCGCTCTCCGAATTTGGGGCGCGTATGTGCCTGACCGGGAAACGGCCCTTTGTTAAAGCGGAGGAATTCTAAACATTCCCATGGTCGATCGAGTGGTTGACCAGTCTCTCGCTGTATCATGACAGTCAGTTTTCGGCTTTCTCTACTGAGGTGCTCGCCCAGCCGAACTGGGGCACAATCGCAGTAGTTCTCCTAGTGCCGCGTTAGCCGATGATACGGAACGTAAGGCAGCAAAACACAAGAGCCGGGCAAACCCAACATTTGACCAAAGACATGATTCGGAGCTGATGCATATAAGGCCTAACTCGAGACGCCGAACACTCCCGAAGGTGTTCGGTCTTTACAATAGCGGGCAAAACAATGCCATAAGCCCCTTGTGTCCAGGTACGGGCAAGTTCTTCTGGCGCGGCCGATGCCAAAACGCCAGTCTCCACTCTGGTTATAATAAGAAACCAGGGGATTATAGCAACAAGAGACAGTAAGAAAGCTTTACGTAGGGTCTTAGTCTGAAAAGAGTCCTTGCAACGGGTCCCTACTGCACGTCTGCGCCTGTGTCTCCGTTGTGCCGTATCCTGGACGGGTGTGCACGCTGTTCATCTGTAAAAAGAGAGGAACTTAGTTTGAAAAGAAATCGTGCGAGAA
The DNA here is from genome assembly GCF_002162155.2 of Triticum dicoccoides. Lineage (NCBI taxonomy): Eukaryota > Viridiplantae > Streptophyta > Magnoliopsida > Poales > Poaceae > Triticum > Triticum dicoccoides. The sequence continues at coordinate 174,605,684 of NC_041387.1, read as the reverse complement.
AGTGCATAAAAAATTGAAATATAGATTAATAAAGCTGAGCCTATGCTAGCTCATTATGGCTTATATGTACAAACCCTTGTGAAGGGGTGTGTGGCTAGGTAGCCCCTAGCTTATTTATTCCGGACTCGTCCAGCCGTGTCCGGGGTCTCAGGCAACCTTTTAATGAAATGATGCCACGTGGACCGGGCATTTTAAGCGTAAGAGACGCGTAATGTGGTATTGCATTGAAGTGGACGAAAGCTTCCCGTCCCCGTGATGCTTGATAGCTACTTTTAAATGGGGCGACATGAAAGGTTAGCTTTTCTCGTCGGAAGTTGTCAGGTGACCCGAACACAACTTCTAGTAATAATGAAACTGTGCACCTGGCGTAAGGGCCTGGCGCCACTCCTTTGAAGGAAGTGCGGCTATGCCGAATTGTAGTAGGGTCTATCCCAACTTGCGGATTGTGTCCGAATATAGCAGGTTTAAGTCACTGCCGCCGTCCATCAAAACCTGTGTGAATTGCAGTCCGTCTATTATGGGATCCAATATCAGGGCAGTCTATCCTGCGTTGCGGATACTTCTAGACTAATCCAGATGGTCGAAAGTGATTGGTTTTGACATCCAATCTCGGTGTTCCGCTGGGGTGGACCGTGCGACACTTGTCTTAGGGAGTGCCGTGTTGGTTTTCCGTACTATCACATGAAGTGAGTTTACTGTTTTGACTTCTTGTGGGAAAGTCTTTTGACTTCCGGTGCTCTGCTGGTGGGGTTCGTCATCGTCCTCGCTTGGCGCATCGAGCCCCTTGTGTCTGGCGTTGAGTCTGCCGGACTGTTTAAAAACCCAACAATTTTGGTTGGTATGGTTTGCAGGCCTTCCGGAGGTACTGTGGATTTGACATATCCGATCTAAAATTCTGTTTAAATTTGATAGCTCGTCGCTGTTGTCCTTAAGAGGCAGTGTTTTATTGTTTGGCCGCGAGCTTTTGAATCCGGTGTTGACCGCCGTGTCCTTTGGGCTTTTTTCTTTATTCCGGCGCTGATCTTTCCTGCGCCGTGATTTTCCGTTTCCATCTCTGATCTCTGATGTACTCGGGTTGCTGGTGCTGCATCTTGCTAGCCAGCTGTCTTCTCCTGCGCAAAAGCGCGTCATGAGGCTTGTTAGCGCGGCCATTGTTCTTGGCTTCTCTTGGCCGAGGTGTCTGGCGAGCCATTCGCCTCGGACGTTGTGCTTAAAAGCTGCTAAGGCTTCCGCGTCCGGACAGTCGACTATTTGGTTCTTTTTGGTAAGGAACCTGTTCTAGAATTTGCGCGCTGACTCTCCGGGCTGTTGGCTTATATGACTCAGATCGTCTGCATCCGGAGGGCGGACATAAGTCCCTTGAAAATTTGCTCTAAACACGTCCTCAAACTCTTCCCAACTTCCAACAGTGTTTTCTGGGAGGCTTTTGAGCCAATGCCGAGCTGGCCCTTTGAGCTTGAGGGGTAGGTATTTTATGGCGTGGAGATCGTCTCCTCTAGCCATGTGTATGTGTAGTATGTAATCTTCTATCCAGACTCCTGGGTCTGTTGTGCCGTCGTATGCCTCTATGTGTTATGGGTTTGAACCCTGCTGGAAATTCATGATCCAGCACCTCATCGGTAAAACATAGCGGGTGTGCGGCGCCCCTGTATTTGGGTGTGTCGCTGTCTTCGAACACTTGTCGTGTTGTGTTACTTCTTGGGGCCCTCCTTTTTGGCCCGTAGATGGACCTAGTTGGGCCGTCCATTTTCCCAGGATCATAAGTCGGCTTGTGTGCGGTGCCGCTTGTCGTTTTTGGCCTGTCATCTGGCCATCTATCCGGCCAGGCGGCCTCTTTATTTTTTGACTGTGAGGGCTCTATGGCTTCCTCGTCAAATTCTGGCAGCAGCTTGCGCTTCGGGTAGCTCTTTGTTTGATGGCCATTGCCATATTTGTCTGCGGTCTTGAGTATTTTGCTCCACTTCATTCTGAGTATGTCTTCCGCTGTTTTGAGCTTCCGTTTTTCCTTCTTCAAACTTCTTGCAGTGGCGACGAGTCTTTTGTAAAGGTTCTTATGCTCCGGTGGTGTGTCCGGACTGTTGATTGCTCCGTGAAGGGGTTGATTATCCGGTTCGTCCTGTTCGGATGGTTGCTTGGTTGTATGTTCGTCGTCCGCTGGTTTGCCCTGCTCTATCGCTGGGTCGTTAGGAATGCTGCTTTGATCGAGGCGGGACTTAGGGCGGCGTCTACGTCGCCGTTTTGGTTGTTTATCGGCGGGATTATCCCCTGCCGCGTCCCGTTGTTCCTCGGTATCGCTTCCCTTTGGGGTGTCCACCATATGTATGTCATGTGACGAGGTGGCCTTCCAGTGCCCTGTAGGCGCTGGTTCTTGATCGTCTCCAGCATCGTCGTCCATACCGTTGATGTCTTCGGAGTCGTAGTTTAGCACGTCGGTTAGATCGTCGACGATGGCTACGAAGTGGGTGGTGGGTGGGTTCTGAATTTCTTCATTGTCCGCGTCCCGACCATCCTGGCCGTAGTTCGGCCAGGGCTCTCCGGATAGTGAGAGATGCTTCAGCGAATTTAAGATATCGCCGAAGGGTGAGTGCTGAAAGGTGTCCGCAGTGGTGAATTCCATGATCGGCGCCCAATCGGATTCGACTGGCAGGGGCGCAGGAGGTTCGGAGTCCGGCAGAGAGTCTGGCACCTCGGAGTCATGAGCTTTATGCGGGACAAGGTAAGTGTTCGGCTCCATCGCCGTAGAAGTTGCCGCTCCCGAGGTGGTGTCCAGCCATCCGTCCTCGATCTGAGTGATCAGCTCTGGACTATGGGTCGAAGCGGATTCGTGTGCGGCCTCCAAGGTGCTGTACGGCGGCAGAGTTAGGTCGTGCCCATCGTGACAGCGCGGCACGCTCGGCTGTGGCTCAGATCCATCGAAGATCAAGTCCCCGCGGATATCGGCCGTGAAGTTTAGGCTTCCAAACCTGACCTGACGGCCAGGGGCGTAGCTTTCGATCTGCTCCAGATGGCCAAGTGAGTTGGCCCGCAGTGCGAAGCCGCCGAATACGAAGATCTGTCCGGGGAGAAAAGTCTCACCCAGGACTGCATCGTTGTCGATTGAAGAGGCCATCAAGCCTATCGGTGACGACACAGAGGAACTCTCAATGAAAGCACCAATGTCGGTGTCAAAACCGGCGGATCTCGGGTAGGGGGTCCCGAACTGTGTGTCTAGGCGGATGGTAACAGGAGGCAAGGGACATGATGTTTTACCCAGGTTCGGGCCCTCTTGATGGAGGTAAAACCCTACGTCCTGCTTGATTGATATTGATATTGTGGATGTTTACAAGAGTGGATCTACCATGAGATCAAGGAGGCTAAACCCTAGAAGCTAGCCTATGGTATGATTGTAATGGTTGTTGTTGTTATGTCCTACGGACTAGAGCCATCCGGTTTATATAGACACCGGAGAGGGCTAGGGTTACATAGAGTCGGTTACAATGGTAGGAGATCTACATATCCGTATCGCCAAGCTTGCCTTCCACGCCAAGGAAAGTCCCATCCGGACACGGGACGAAGTCTTCAATCTTGTATCTTCATAGTCTTGGAGTCCGGTCGATGATGATAGTCCGGCCGATGATAGTTCGGCTGATGATGGTAGTCCGGTTATCCGGACACCCCCTAATCCAGGACTCCCTCAATGCCACTTCTGCTATGAATGATACTTATGATGAAACTACTTCTATGCCTGATAATACTGTGCCCCTTGGTAAATTTCTTGATGAGCAAATTGCTAGGTCTAGAGAAAGAGAAATATTGAATCTGAATATGATGATGATAGTGATGATGAAAATATGCCTGCTATTCCTGAGGGATATCTTTTTGATGCAGAATCTTCTGCAGCTATTTTTGCTTGCCAGGATAGATATGAACTTAAGAGGTTGCTAGTTAAATGGAGTAAAGAATCTCTTAGAGATAGAATGAGACCCGACCCTGCTTTTGCTACTTCACCTATCTGTGTTCTCGATAAGGATTATTATGATTTTTCTGTGGATCCAGATATAATTACTTTGGTTGAATCTGATCCTTTCTATGGTTATGAATCTGAAACTGTTGTGGCACATCTTACTAAGTTAAATGATATAGCTGCCCTGTTTACTAATAATGAGAGATCGCGCTACCTTTATTTACTCAGAATATTTCCGTTCTCGTTAAAGGGTGATGCTAAGATATGGTTTAATTCTCTTGATCCTGGTTGTGTGCAAAGTCCCCAGGATATGATTTATTACTTCTCTGCTAAATATTTCCCTGTTCATAACAAACAAGCTGCTTTGAGGGAAATATACAACTTTGTGCAAATTGAAGAAGAGAGTCTCCCACAAGCTTGGGGGAGGCTTCTCAAGTTACTTAATGCTTTGCCTGATCATCCTCTTAAGAAACCTGAGATACTTGATATCTTTTATAATGGACTAACTGATGCTTCCAGAGATTACCTGGATAGTTGTGCTGGTTCTCTTTTCAGGGAAAGAACACCGGATGAAGCTGAAATTCTATTGAATAATATGTTGACAAATGAAAATAATTGGGCACCTCCTGAGCCAACTCCTGAGCCAGCTCCTGAGCCAATTCCTAAACCAACTCCGAAGAAGAGAGGTGTTCTATTTCTCAGTCCCGAAGATATGCAAGAGGCAAAGAAATCTATGAAAGAAAAAGGTATTAAAGCTGAAGATGTTAAGAATTTACCTCCTATTGAAGAAATACATGGCCTTAATTTACCGCCTGTTGAAGAAGTATATGATCTCAATTACTTATTTACTGAAGAACCTCCTGATATCCCGACACAGGTAGTAAAGGTAAATTCTCTCTATAGATATGATAAAGCTGAAGTCCCTCCTACTAAAATTGCTAGTCAGTGCATGGATGAGTTTGATGACTTTATGTTTAAGCAAGATGACTTTAATGCTTATTTTGGTAGACAATTAAAACAGAATACCTTTATGATTAAACGCTTGGGTGATTATATGGCTAATATTAGAGGTGAACTTAAACTTGTTAGCAAACATGCTTCTATGGTTACCACTCAAGTAGAACAAGTACTTAAAGCTTAGAAGGAAGTGCTTGATGAAATGAATAGTAAGAAAAATGATTATGCTGTTAGAGTGGCTACTAGAACTGGTAGATTGACTCAGGAACCTTTGTATCCTGAAGGCCACCCTAAGAGAATCGAGCAAGATTCTCAAAGAAATAATATTGATGTACCTAGTTCTTCTAAGAGGAAGAAAAAGAAAAATGATAGGACTTTGCAAACTTCTAGTGAACCTATTGTTGAACCACCTGAGAATCCGAATGATATCTCTATTTCTGATGCTGAAACGCAATCAGGTGATGAACATGAACCTAGTGATAATGTTAATAATAATGTTCATGTTGATGCTCAACCTAATAATGATAATGATGTAGAAGTTGAACCTGCTGTTGATCTTGATAACCCACAATCAAGGAATCAACATTATGATAAAAGAGACTTCGTTGCTAGGAAACATGGTAAAGAAAGGGAACCATGGGTTCAGAAACCCATGCCTTTTCCTCCGAAACCATCTAAGAAAAAGGATGATGAGGATTTTGAGCGCTTTGCTGAAATGATTAGACCCATCTTTTTGTGTATGCGATTAACTGATGTGCTCAAAACAAATCCTTAAGCTAAGTATATGAAGGATATCATTACTAATAAAAGAAAGATACCCGAAGCTGAAATTTCCACCATGCTTGCTAATTATACTTTTAAGGGTGGAATACCAAAGAAACTTGGAGATCCAGGAGTACCTACTATACCATGCTCCATTAAGAGAAATTATGTTAAAGCTGCTTTATGTGATCTTGGAGCCGGTGTCAGTGTTATGCCCCTCTCTTTATATCGTAGACTTGACTTGAATAAGTTGACACCTACTGAAATATCTTTGCAAATGGCTGATAAATCAACTGCTATACCTATCGGTATTTGTGAGGATGTGCCTGTCGTGGTTGCAAATGTTACTATTTTAACGGACTTTGTTATTCTTGATATCCCCGAGGATGATAGTATGTCTATTATTCTTGGAAGACCTTTCCTTAATACTGCAGGGGCTGTTATTGATTGCAACAAAGGCAATGTCACTTTTCATGTTAATGGCAATGAGCACACGGTACACTTTCCGAGGAAACAACCTCAAGTTTATAGTATCAACTCTATTGGAAAAATTCCATCAATTATATTTGGAGGTTTTGAATTTCCTCTCCCTACTGTCAAGAAAAAGTATGATATTCTTATTGTTGGGGATTTTCATATCCCCGTTGAGGTAACTTAGTGTTATTCGAAATTTCTCCGGTTCCGTGATTATTCGGGATGAGTTTGTTAACAAGACTTGATCAACCTTGTTAGTGGGTTCATTTTGATGATCACGAGATGGATGAAACTAGAAGCACAACCTTCTGTACCCCCTTTATATTTTCTGTTATTTAGTAGAAATAAAGTAAAATAGTATTTTTCTGTCTGTTTCCTGACTTATCCGTGCAATATAAAAATATCCCGAAAATATAAGTCCTCAGAATGCCATGCCAATTTAATATGATTTTTTCGGGAATATTTGAGGATTTATTGTGCAAAAATTACCGCGGGGGGAGCTGCCACCTGGCCACGAGGGTGGAGGGCACGCCCTACCCCCCTAGGCGCGCCCCCCTGCCTCATGGGCCCACGGTGGCCCTCCTCCACTTATCCCTGCACCCATCTTCTTCCTCTGTCTCACACAAACACGAAAAACCAACTCAAGCACGAGTTCCAGCCCCTGTTGCTGTGATTTTCGATCTCCTTGCTCAAAGCACCTCTCGCAAAACTGCTTGGGGAGATTATTCCTTGGTATGTGACTCCTCCATTGGTCCAATTAGTTTTTGTTCTAGTGCTTTATTCATTGCAAATTTGTGCTGCATAGGTGACCATGTTCTTGAGCTTGCATGTCAAATTTATATGGTTCCAAGTAGTTTCAATGCTTTATATAGGCTCTAGGCACTTGTGGGAGTTGTTGCTATCAATTACATTGAAGTTGGTTCACTTTTATTTGAAGTTACTAAAAATTTCAGATTGTTTCAAAAAATAATGAAGAGACTTTTGAGGGGCTCGTCGAGCCGAAGCTCGAAGGAAAAACAAAAGGAGGAAGAGCAGAAGCCCAAATTTAATTTGCCTCGCACCGCAGAGGTCTGGCCGTGTGAATGGCCTTCCGATGTCTTTTTGAGGAGTGCCGGGATTTATGAGGATTTTTATTTATTGATTGAGAACGCCGGCCTCACTGACTTCCTCCACGACCAACGTCATCAGTATCTCTTACTCACAAATACTTTTGTGCAAACTTCTACTTTTTCCCTAAGAAATCACCTCCAACAGTAGAGTTTCATTTATATGACGTTGTTAAAGAGATGACATTAGCTGAATTCTGTGAGGTTTGCAGAATACCCTTTGAGGGAACCTTAGATGAACCCCACAGTAGCGAAGTAGAAGCTTTTATTAACACTATCACTGTGGGAGAAACCAGAAAGGTTTCTGATGCAAGGATCACTAGCATACATTTTCCTGTTTTATGCTACTTTGCCTTATTTGCTAGTCGTTGCTTGATTGGACGTGGGGACTGTGGGAACCTTAGTATTCCTGATATTATTATTTTGTTCCATGGTTTATACCGCAATAACTCTGTTAGTATGGGTGGAATTGTTGCTAGACGGTTAATTCTGAACCGTACTAAGGGCCCCATCTTTGGAGGCATTTATGCTTCACGCCTAGCTGAACATTTTGAAATACCTATTAGGAATGAGGAGAAAGAAGAAACAGCACTGCCCCGCGCTTATTTAGATTATAAGAGTATGATAGCGCATGACTTTCTTGTTAAGAGTCGCGAAGGGGAGCTCAAATACAAATTATACTTTGATAAACATCACCCTAAGACTATTACTTTGCCTGCTCCTTCTTTGTTTAACTTATCTGCAGGTCCTCACATCGTTTCGTGGTCGGCTGTTCAAGCCTATCGGAATCCTGCACCAGCCCCGGAACCGGAGCCACAAGATGAGCCTCCACGACTATCTGTTTATTCTTGGGATCCAGAGGAGGTTGCCAGCCAGTGGCAACCGGAGCCTTCTTCGTCACAGTACGACCCCAGCTTCACCTACGGGTATCCGCCAGGCTATCCCTGGCAATAGACCAACTTAGGCCAAAAGCCTAAGCTTGGGGGAGTACGTATTTCCCACCGACATTACATTTATGTTCACACACACTCATTGCTACATGTCGGTGCTCATACTCTTTCACTGTAATATCCATGCTAGTTTATTTTCTTTTTCCTGCTTTCTTCTTGTGTGTTTGATAAACCTTAAGAAAAAACCAAAAAAAATATTAGTAGTAGTTTTTTTTTGCTGTAGTAATTAAAAAGAAAACCCAAAAATATTTCCCGTTCTTCTTTTTTGCTTGTTGGGAGATTTCCCGTGTAAATAGTTTTCTTTTCTTTTCTTTCTTTTGGGGGTCGAGAAGACTATATTGAAAATGCTTAGTGGCTCTCATATGCATGATTGCTTATTTAACTTAGAGCCCATATTACTTGTCTTTTCTCTTGAGTTGAATGCTTGCAGATTCCAGCTTAGTCCAATGCACGTGCACTCTTATTATTATACACACCGTTTGGTCGTGCAAGTGAAAGGCAATAATGATGATATATGATGGACTTATTGGGATGAGAAAAGCTGGTATGAACTCGACCTCTCTTGTTTTTGTAAATATGATGATTCATCGTTCCTGAGTCAGCTATTATGAAGTAAACATATTTGCAATGACATTTAGAGATTATAGTTGCTTGTGCCATGCTTGATTAGTTATGAGTTATAATGGTTTACCTTGCGTGCCAACATGCTATTAGAATGATTATGATGTGGTATGATGGGATGGTATCCTCCTTTAAATGAATTGAGTGACTCAACTTGGCACATGTTCACGCATGTAGTTGAATCAAATCAACATTGACTTCATGATATTTGTGTTCATGGTGGATTATATCCTACTCATGCTTGTATTCGGTGTAAATTAATTTTAATGCATGTTTACGACTGTTGTCGCTCTCTCAGTTGGTCGCTTCCCAGTCTTTTGCTAGCCTTCACCTATACTAAGCGGGAATACTGCTTGTGCATCCAAACTGCTTAAACCCCAAAGTTGTTCCATATGAGTCCACTATACCTACCTATATGCGGTATTTACCTGCCGTTCCAAGTAAATTTGTATGTGCCAAACTCTAAACCTTCAAATAAACATTCTGTTTTGCATGCTCGAATAGCTCATATGTCAACTAGAGCTGCCCTTATCTTCCGTGTTAGGCGGGTTATTCTCAAGAGGGGTGGACTCCGCTCCTCATTCACCAGAAAATGGCTGGTCTTCGGGATGCCCAGTCCCATGCTTTATGCAAACTAAATCAAAATAACTACAAACAAAACTCCCCCTGGGACCCGTTGAATGTTGGAGGCACTGGTTGTTTCGAGCAAGCCATGGATTGATGCTTGTGGAGGAGGGGGAGTATAAACTTTACCATTCTGTTTGGGAACCGCCTATAATCTGTTTAGCATGGAAGATATCGTTGCCTTTTAGTTGTTATGTTGACAATGAAAGTATGCCGCTCAAAATATAATTTATCTCTATTTCAAAACCGAGCTCTAGCACCTCTACAAATCCCTGCTTCCCTCCGCGAAGGGCCTATCTATTTACTTTTATGTTGAGTCATCACCCTTCTTATTAAAAAGCACCCTCTGGAGAGCACACTGTCATTTGCATTCATTATTATTGGTTTATATTGGGTATGACTTGATTGGATCTCTTTTACCATGAATTACAATGTTTAGTCAGTCCTTGATCTTTAAAGGTGATCTGCATTTATGTTTTGCAGTCTCAGAAAGGGCTAGCGAGATACCATTTTGTTATATCATGTTATGATTATTTTGAGAAAGTGTTGTCATCCGAGTTTTATTATTATGGCTCGCTATCTGATTATGCTATTGATATGAGTAATTGTGAGACCTTCGTGTTATTGTGAGTATGGCTAGTTCATAATATTGCTGAAACTTGAATGCTGGCTTTTCATGTTTACAACAACAAGAGCAAACAGAGTTTGTAAAAGTTTTTCTTTTTCTCTTTCAGTTTGTCAACTGAATTGCTTGAGGACAAGCAAGGGTTTAAGCTTGGGGGAGTTGATACGTCTCCGTCGTACCTACTTTTCCAAACACTTTTGCCCTTGTTTTGGACTCTAACTTGTATGATTTGAATGGAACTAACCCGGACTGACGCTGTTTTCAGCAAAATTGCCATGGTGTTGTTTTATGTGCAGAAAATAAAAGTTCTCGGAATGACCTGAAACTCCATGGAACACCTTAGAAAAAACAATAAAAAATCCTCACAAAAGATGAAGACCAGGGGGCCCACACCCTGTCCACGAGGGTGGGGGCGCCCCCCTGGGCACGCCCCCCTACCTCGTGGACCCCCTAGTGGCCCTCCGACGCCAACTCCAACTCCATATATTGGCTTTCGGGGAGAGAAAAATCAGAGAGAAGAAATCATCGCGTTTTACGATATGGAGCCGCCGCCAAGCCCTAATCTCTCTCGGGAGGGCTGATCTGGAGTCCGTTCGGGGCTCCGGAGAGGGGGATTCGTCGCCGTCGTCATCATCAACCATCCTCCATCACCAATTTCATGATGCTCACCGCCGTGCGTGAGTAATTCCATCGTAGGCTTGCTGGACGGTGATGGGTTGGATGAGATTTATCATGTAATCGAGTTAGTTTTGTTAGGGTTTGATCCCTAGTATCCATTATGTTCTGAGATTGATGTTGCTATGACTTTGCTATGCGTAATGCTTGTCACTAGGGCCCGAGTGCCATGATTTCAGATCTAAACCTATTATGTTTTCATGAATATATGTGTGTTATTGATCCTATCTTGCAAGTCTATAGTCGCATACTATGTGTTATGATCTGGCAACCCCAAAGTGACAATAATCGGGACCACTCCCGGTGATGACCATAGTTTGAGGAGTTCATGTATTCACTATGTGCTAATGCTTTGTTCCGGTTCTCTATTAAAAGGAGGCCTTAATATCCCTTAGTTTCCAATAGGACCCCGCTGCCACGGGAGGGTAGGACAAAAGATGCCATGCAAGTTCTTTTCCATAAGCACGTATGACTATATACGGAATACATGCCTACATTACATTGATGAACTGGAGCTAGTTATGTGTCACTCTATGTTATAACTGTTACATGACGAACAGCATCCGGCATAATTATCCATCGCTAATCCGGTGTCTACGAGTTTTCCATATACTAGTTCTCGCGTATTCACTTTTCTGTTGCTACTGTTACAATCACTACAAAATACCAAAAACATTACTTTTGTTGTCTTTACTTTTGTTACCGTTACCACCACTATCATATTACTTTGCTACTAAACACTTTGCTACATATACTAAGTTTCCAGGTGTGGTTGAATTGACAACTCAGCCGCTAATACTTGAGAATATTCTTTGGCTCCCCCTGTGTCGAATCAATAAATTTGGGTTGAATACTCTACCCTCGAAAACTGTTGCGATCCCCTATACTTGTGGGTTATCAAGACCTTTTTCTGGCGGCCCGCCCGATCACTTTTGATCGCAAGGACCACCCAGCCAATATCCTTCACGAAGGTCTGGCAGCTCTCATCCTCGATCCAATTATCGATGGGTTCCATCTCACTAAAGTCCTTATGGGCAGCGGCAGTAGCCTTAATCTACTCTACCAAGACACTGTCCACAAAATGGGCATTGATCCTTCAAGAATCAGGCCCACCGCAACTACCTTCAAGGGAACAATATCCGGCGTAGAAGCTCACTGCTCGGGCTCGATTACATTGGAAGTCATTTTCGGCTCGCCGAACAACTTTCAAAGCGAAGGCTTGACCTTTGATATTGTCCCGCTGCGTAGTAGCTGCCATGCACTACTCGAGCGTACCACTTTTGCTCGCTTTAATGCGGTCCCACATTACACCTATTTCCAACTTAAGATGCCCGGTCCACGCGGCACCATCACGATAAACGGAAATACGGAATGCTCCCTCCGTACAGAGGAGCATACTACGACTACTGTAGCCGGAGTACAAAGCAGCCTTATCAAGCCGCACATTTTGTCGGCCATCAAGCCGTCGATCTCCATTAGATAGGACCAATCAATCTCAGAGCTGGATTAGCAGTTCGGCCTCCACCGTCCACCCCATATAGCCGCGAAGTCTGTCCCGCGCACATAATTATACACTTAAAATACCCTGGTCACCGGCGGAGGCACAATGCGGACATACCTATAACACTATCTGCACTCTCATAGTCTTTTCTTTTTCTAACCATTTTTTATCTTTTACCACAGGTGACTATATTTGCTGAGAAGTCCTTTAACCAAGGCAAGGCAGCACAGGCGTGCGACAGGAGGTCCAAATATTTTTTGCAGACCGCACTCTTTATTTCAAACCTGTAAAGTGCCCTTTTTCTCAGCTTTTGACCCCCGGCATGTCAAATAGCCTTGGTAGTAGCATTATAATCTGTAAAGATCACGCTTGACATATCATTCAGATGCTAGTCAACATAACCCGTATTCAGTATTCGCTTTTCTCAAAGAACTTAATTTTGCTTCCGTGGTTATTTCACGCACGCACCTCGGCATATATTGCCAGGGGCTCGATATGGCAACATATGAGTTGCCGACAAGTCCGAACAGCTTTATAGCACACTTCGGCGTCACGAGTTTGGCCTTATATGCATCAGCTCTGAATCATGTCTTTGGTCAATAGTTGGGTTGCTCGACTCCTGTGTTTACTACCTTACGTTCCGCTCTATCGGCTAGGGTAGTAAAGGGAGAACTACTGCGATTGTGTCCTAGTTTGTCCGGATGAGCACCTCGGTAGAGAAAGCCGAAAACTGACTGTCATGATGCGGCGAGAGCTGGTCAACCACTCGATTACTTACCGGAATCTTCGTGATTCCTTCCGTATTACATGAAGGACCGTTCTTCTGGTCACGTTGTAACCGCACCGTATTCGGATAGCCGCGTACATACCAGGGGCTATATCATAGACCCACCGTCAAACTCCTATGGCTAAGTGAAAGTGTTAAAGCCCTATAGTCCGATTGTCTGGTTCGCCGCATTGACACCTCCTTAATGGACCAAGACGTTGGGTCAAGAGTGATCAAGTGCTTTTCCGAACACCCCCGCGTTATATGCGAGGGGGCTGAAGCCGACAACTGGTAAACTTTCAGATTATACAAAAAATGGCCGTAGAGGAGGCACCAAAAACTTTTTAGGTGAAAGTATAAAAAACATAGCCCTAATATATCATAATATTGTTTTTACAATTTTGTTACATTTCACTCAAACATAATATCTTTCGAGCACCGACCCTCTATCAAGCGGGCACCCTCTAGGACATCCTCAAAATAATGCTCTGGCGTGTGATGGTCCTTGCCCTTGGGTGGACTTTTTGCTGCAATATCGGTGGCCTTCATCTTCGCCCAGTACGTCTTAACGCGGGAAAAGGCCATCCGTGCACCTTCTATGCACGTTGACCGCTTAACAGCGTCGATACGCGGCGCCGCATCAACAAGTCGCTGCACCAAACCGAAATAACTATTCGGAATTGGCTCAGTCGGCCACAGCCGGACCACGACATCCTTCATGGTAGATCCGGGTATCTTGTGGAGCTCGGCCCACTGGGCCATCTGTTCGTTCAGCAACAACGGACACTTTGGCATGCTAAATTCCGACCAGAAAAGCTTTTCCGTTGCATATCCTTCTTGCTCTTGGAAAAACTGCGTTGCATTGGAGACACTCTTGGGCAAGTCCAAAAATGCGTATGGAGAACTCCACATTTGATTAAGCGGGGCATACTTCGGATCGCCAAATTTAGTTTGTAATAAGAAGGGTTTACCAGCCGCGATCTCCCCAGCTTGTCGGATCTCCTCCTGAGCCGCTCTAGACTCGAAACGTGCTTCCTGTGCCTCTTGTAAGGCCTTGTCAAGATCGGCCGCTCTAGTTTTGTTATCTTTCTCGAGAAATTCACATCGGCTAGTGGCATCCTTTAGCTCAAGCGCCATAGTAGATATTCTCTCCTCGCACTGGCGCCGAGCAGCCTGTTCGGCCTTTAATTCAGCAGCTGCCTTTTCGGCAGCCGCATTACTCATCCTGGCTTGCTCCTTGGCCCGGGCAAGATCAGCCCAAAGGGTCTCAACTGCGGCGGCACTATTCGCAGTTATGCATATCCCAGTATACAATTCTCAGCGTCATGCTCATATTATAGTACTTGCATATACTAACTGCCCCAAAAACATACCTTGCACCTCGTTGAGCCGCCTGTTAATAAGCGTGATGTCATCATCCGCCACATCAAGTTTCTACTTCAGGTCTGCAACCTCTGTAGCTTGGGTAGTCGCCAGGGATGTAACAGCCTGTGTTCCAATTAGTCAGATTATTTCCTGGGCATATCTTTCTTGATCCTCTGATCGCCTCCCTTTGGACGCCAACCAGAGTCTCAGGGGCTACTATCTATACATAAGCGCATTTTGCGTTTATAGCACAATTGAAAATATTACATTACGTACCTTGAAGCCTCTTAGCAGGCTCGCAAAGGCTTCATTCAATCCGCTCTTCGCGGACAGAACCCTCTCAACTACCATACCCATCAAGGTACGATGTTCCTATGAGACGGACGCATGTCGTAATATGTCCATCAATGTATTCGGCGCCTCCGGATCCCTGGAAGCAGTTGTAGGGGTACAAACTCCTTTCAAAGGAATATGTTTACTCGACCTTAGAATCGTCTCTGGCTGTAAATTGGATAGTCCGAGGCCTTTATTGTTGGCCCCCGTAGGGGCCGCACACCCCGGACCCTGGACAGCCAAAGTGTCACCTTTGGGCCTAGTCTTCATTGTCCCTCGCACCACTTGTTGATCGGGAGAGATCCTCCGGGACGACACCTCGGGGTCGTCTGCCCTATTGGGCGGGGAGATCTGTGGAGGCGTCTCGCTCTCCATCATCTCCGGAAGAAGATCCCCCGAGGAGGAGGACTATTGAGGAAGGCTGCATGTCGGACTACAAATATATATTTTAAACATTACCCTTGCAACCAGGAAAGAATGGGATATGTTTAAGACACCCTTGTCCACTTAGGATTCAGCTATGGGCTTGTCCTTACGGAGGAACTGCGTGACAACGTCGCCTCCCGAACCAGAACCCCCTAACAGGGATATCTTCCCTCGCTTAGAAGCCTTTATCTTGAAGTCTTCGGAGGTGGTCCTCTTCTTCCCATGGGGAGAAGGGATGTCAGTTTCTCCTTCCCTTTCATCTTCGGAAGAGGGAGTTCCAATCTCCCCGGACGAGGTACCTGGCATACCTCTAGAATGGGGGCCACCCGGGGCCTTCTTGCTCTCCTCCTTGTCTTCCTTCGCCGGCACTTGATATGGTGCCGGAACCAGCATCCTTGTTAACATCGGATCAGCTGAGTCTTCGGGAAGAGGGGCCGAACACCTAATTCTCTCTGCCTTCTTTATCCAGCCCTGGACGAGCATGGTTTTCTTAGTATATTGTTATGAGAAATTTAACTAAGCTGTGTTCAGGAGTCGAGTGCTTACCGAGGTATCCGGATGGTTGCAGTCAAGGCCGATGTCCTCTGTAGTATCCGGCCACTATTTTCGTGTCCTGAAGAATAATTTCCACATTCCTCTGAGCGTCATGCCGGAGAAGTGCTGAAGGGTTCGTGGTCCTTCTGGATTGAACTCCCACATGCGGAGAGGCCATCACTGGCATGGTAGGACCCGACGGACTAGCATTACTTGGATTACATTGATAAGACTGGTGTCCTTTTCAATGAGGTTCCGAATGCGGCTTTGCAACATCTGCACTTCATCAATTGATCCCTAGTCCAGCCCCTTATTTATCCATGATGCAAGACATAACGGAGGGCCAGATCGGAACGCAGGTGTAGCTGCCCACTTGGTACCACGGGGTTCAGTGATGTAAAACCACTCCCGCTGCCATAGATCGAAAGTTTCTGTGAAGGAGCCTTTTGGCCAAGGAGTATTGGTGAGTTTGCTCCTGCAGCACCACCGCACTCCGCCTGTTTCCCGTCGACTACCTTCGGCTTCACATTAAAGGTCTTGAGACACAAGCCTAAGTGTGGGGGAATACGGAGGAAGGCCTCGTACATGATAATGAACGCCGAGACGTGAAGAAAGGAGTCTGAAGCTAGATTGTGAAAATCTAGCCCGTAATAGTGTTGGAGAACGTAGTAATTTCAAAAAAAATCCTACACACACACAAGATCATGGTGATGCATAGCAACAAGAGGGGAGAGTGTTGTCCACGTACCCTCGTAGACCGAAAGCGGAAGCGTTAGAACAACGCGGTTGATGTAGTCGTACGTCTTCACGGCCCGACCGATCAAGCACCGAAAGCACGACACCTCCGAGTTCCAGCACACGTTCAGCTCAGTGACGTCCCTCGAACTCCGATCCAGCCGAGTGTCGAGGGAGAGTTCCGTCAGCACGACGGCGTGGTGACGATGATGATGTTCTACCATCGCAGGGCTTCACCTAAGCACCGCTACAATATTATCGAGGAGGACTATGGTGGAGGGGGGCACCGCACAAGGCTAAGAGATCAATGATCTGTTGTTGTTGTGTCTAGGGTCCCCCCTGCCCCCGTATATAAGGGATCAAGGGGGGAAGGTGCGGCCGGCCAGGAGGAGGCGCGCCAGGAGGAGTCCTACTCCCACCGGGAGTAGGACTCCCTCCCTTCCTTGTTGGATTAGGAGAAGGGGGGAAAGAGGAGGGAGAGAGAGGAAGGAAAGGGGGGGCGCCGCCCCCTCTCCTTGTCCTATTCGGACTAGGGGGGAGGGGCGCGCGGCCCTGCCCTGGCCTCCTCTCCTCTTCTTCACTAAGGCCCACTATGGCCCATTAAGCCCCCGAGGGGTTCCGGTAACCCCTCGGTACTCCAGTAAAATCCCGATTTCACCCGGAGCACTTCCCATATCCAAATATAGGCTTCCAATATATCAATCGTCATGTCTCAACCATTTCGAGACTCCTCGTCATGTCCGTGATCACATCCGGGACTTCGAACAACCTTCGGTACATCAAAAATCATAAACTCATAATATAACCGTCATCGAAACTTTAAGCGTGCGAACCCTACGGGTTCGAGAACTATGTAGACATGACCGAGACACGTCTCTGCTCAATAACCAATAGCGGAACCTGGATGCTCATATTGGCTCCTACATATTCTACGAAGATCTTTATCGGTCAAACCGCATAACAACATACGTTGTTCCCTTTGTCATCGGTATGTTACTTTCCTGAGATTCGATCATCGGTATCTCAATACATAGTTCAATCTCGTTACCGGCAAGTCTCTTTACTCGTTATGTAATGCATCATTCCGTAACTAACTCATTAGCTACATTGCTTGCAAGGCTTATAGTGATGTGCATTACCGAGACGGCCCCGAGATACCTCTCCGACAATCGGAGTGACAAAACCTAATCTCGAAATACGCCAACTCAACATGTACCTTCCGAGACACCTGTATAGCTCCTTTATAATCACCTAGTTATGTTGTGACGTTTGGTAGCACACAAAGTGTTCCTCCGGTAAAAGGGAGTTGCATAATCTCATAGTTGCAGGAACATGTATAAGTCATGAAGAAGAAAGCAATAGCAACATACTAAACGATCAAGTGCTAAGCTAATGGAATGGGTCAAGTCAATCACATCATTCTCCTAATGATGTGATCCCGTTAATCAAATAAAAACTCATGTTTATGGTCAGGAAACATAACCATCTTTGATCAACGAGCTAGTCAAGTAGAGGCATACTAGTGACACTATGTTTGTCTATGTATTCACACATGTATTATGTTTACGGTTAATACAATTCTAGCATGAATAATAAACATTTATCATGAAATAAGGAAATAAATGATAACTTTATTATTGCCTCTAGGGCATATTTCCCTCAGTCTCCCACTTGCACTAGAGTCAATAATCTAGTTCACATCATCATGCGATTTAACACCAATATTCATATATGTATATGATTAACACCCATAGTTCACATCGTCATGTGACCAACACCCAAAGGGTTTACTAGAGTCAATAATCTAGTTCACATCGCTATGTGATTAACAACCAAAGAGTACTAAGGTATGATCATGTTTTGCTTGTGAGAGAAGTTTACTCAACGGGTCTGTCACATTCAGAGCCGTATGTATTTTGAAAATATACTATGTCTACAATGCTCTGCACGGAGCTACTCTAGCTAATTGCTCCCACTTTCAATATGTATCCAGATTGAGACTTAGAGTCATCTGGATTGGTGTAAAAGTTTGCATCATTGTAACTTTTTACGATGAGCTCTTTTATCACTTCCATTATCGAGAAATATTTCCTTAGTCCTCACTAAGGATCTTTTTGACCGCTGTCCAGTGATCTACTCTTAGATCAAAATTGTACTCCCTTGCCAAACTCAGAGCAAGGTATACAATAGGTCTGGTACACAACATAGCATACTTTATAGAACCTATGACTGAGGTATAGGGAATGACTTTTCATTCTCTTTCTATTTTCTGCCATGGTCGGGTTTTGAGTCTTACTCAACTTCATACCTTGGAACACAGGCAAGAACTCCTCTTTGACTGTTCCTTTTTGAACTACTTCAAAATCTTAAAAGGTATGTACTCATTGAAAAAATCTTATCAAGCGTCTTGATCTATCTCTATAGATCTTGATGCTCAATGTGTAAGCAGCTTCACCGAGGTCTTTCTTTGAAAAACTCTTATTCAAGTATCCTTCTATGCTTTCCAGAAAAATTCTACATTATTTCTGATCAACAATATGTTATTCACATATACTTATCAGAAATGCTGTAGTGCTCCCACTCACTTTCTTGTAAATACAGGCTTCTCCAAAAGTCTGTATAAAACCATATGCTTTGATCAACTCATCAAAGCGTATATTCCAATTCCGAGATGCTTGCACCAGTCCATAGATGGATCGCTAGAGCTTGCACATTTTGTTAGCACCTTTAGGATTGACAAAACCTTCTGGTTGCATCATATACAAATCTTCTTTAATATCCATTAAGGAATGCAGTTTTGACATCCATTTGCCAGATTTCATAAAATGTGGCAATTGCTAACATGATTCGGACAGACTTAAGCATCGATACGAGTGAGAAAATCTCATCGTATTCAACACTTTGAACTTGTCAAAAAACTTTTTGCGACAAGTTGAGCTTTGTAAATAGTAACACTACTTATCAGTGTCTGTCTTCCTCTTGAAGATCCATTTATACAATATGGCTTGCCGATCATCGGGCAACTCCACTAAAGTCCACACTTTCTTCTCATACATGGATCCTATCTCAGATTTCATGGCCTCAAGCCATTTCGCGGAATCTGGGCTCATCATCACTTCCTCATAGTTCATAGGTTCATTATGGTCTAGTAACATGACTTCCAGAACAGGATTACCGCACACTCTGGTGCGGACTATACTTTGGAAGACCTACGAGGTTCTGTAGTAACTTAATCTGAAGTTTCATGATCATCATCATTAGCTTCCTCACTAATTGGTGTAGGAATCACTAGAACTGATTTCTGTGATGAACTACTTTCCAATCCGGGAGAAGGTACAATTACCTTATCAAGCTCTACTTTCCTCCCACTCACTTCTTTCGAGATAAATTCCTTCTCTAGAAAGGATCCATTCTTAGCAACAAATATCTTGTCTTCGAATCTGTGATAGAAGGTGTACCCAACAGTTTCCTTTGGGTATTCTATGAAGACGCACTTCTCCTATTTGGGTTCGAGCTTATCAGGTTGAAGCTTTTTCACATAAGCATCGCACCCCAAACTTTAAGAAACAACAACTTTGGTTTCTTGCCAAACCACAGTTCATAAGGCGTCGTCTACACGGATTTTGATGGTGCCCTTTTTTAAAAGTGAATGCAACTGTCTCTAAGGCATAACCCCAAAAGATAGTGGTAAACCAATAAGAAACATCATAGATTGCACAATATCCAATAAAGTGTAGTTACGACGTTCGGACACACCATAATGATGTGGTGTTCCAGGTGGCATGAACTGTGAAACTATTCCACATTGTTTTATATGAAGGCCAAACTCGTAACTCAAATATTCTCCTCCACGATCAGATCGTAGAAACTTTATTTTCTTGTTACGATGATTCTCCACTTCACTCTGAAATTCTTTGAACTTTTCAAATGTTTCAGACTTGTGTTTCATTAAGTAGATATACCCATATCTGCTCAAATCATCTATGAAGATCAGAAAATAACGATACTCGCCACGAGCATCAACACTCATTGGATCGCATACATCGGTATGTATTATTTCCAATAAGTTAGTAGCTCGTTCCATTGTTCCGGAGAATGGAGTTTTAGTCATCTTGCCCATAAGGCACTGTTCGCGAGCATCAAATGATTCATAACCATGTGATTCCAAAAATCCATCTTTATGGAGTTTCTTCATGCGCTTTACACCGATATGACTCAAACGGCAGTGCCACAAATAAGTTGCACTAACATTATCAACTTTGCATCTTTTGGCATCAATATTATGAATATGTCTATCACTACGATCGAGATCCAACAAATTATTTTCATTGGGTGTATGACCATCGAAGGTTTTATTCATGTAAACAGAACAACAATTATTCTCTGACTTTAAATGAATAATTGTATTGCAATAAACATGATCAAATCATATTCATGCTCAACGCAAATGCCAAATAACATTTATTTAGGTTTAACACTAATCCCAAAAGTATATATATAGGGAGTGCACGATGATGATCATATCAATCTTGGAATCAGTTCCAACACACATCGTCACTTCACCTTCAACTAGTCTATGTTTATTCTGTAACTCCTATTTTGAGTTACTAATTTTTAGCAACCGAACAAGTATCAAATACCCAGGGGCTACTATAAACACTAGTAAGGTACACATCAGTAACATGTATATCAAATATACCCTTGTTCACTTTGCCATCCTTCTTATCCACCAAATATTCAGGGTATTTCCGCTTCAAGTGACCATTTCCTTTGCAGTAGAAGCACTCAGTTTTAGGCTTTGGTCTAGTTTTTGGGTTTCCTCGCTGGAGTGACAACTTGCTTGTCATTCTACTTGAAGTTCCCTTTCTTTCCCTTTGCCCTTTTCTTGAAACTAGTGGTCTTGTCAATCATCAACACTTGATGTTCTTTCTTGATTTCTACCTTCGTTAATTTCACCATCACGAAGAGCTCGAGAATCGTTTTCGTCATCCCTTGCATACTATAGTTCATCACGAAGTTCTACTAACTTGGTGATGGTGACTAGAGAACTCTATCAATCACAATCTTATCTGGAAGATTAACTCCCACTTGATTCAAGTGATTGTAGTACCCAGACAATCTGAGCACATGCTCACTAGTTGAGCAATTCTCCTCCATCTTTTAGCTATAGAACTTGTTGGAGACTTCATATCTCTCAACTCGGGTATTTGCTTGAAATATTAACTTCAACTCCTGGAACATCTCATATGGTCCATGATGTTCAAAATGTCTTTGAAGTCCCGATTCTAAGATGTTAAGCATGGTGCACTAAACTATCAAGTAGTCATCACATTGAGCTAGCCAAACGTTCATAACGTCTGCATCTGCTCCTGCAATAGGTTTGTCACCTAGCGGTGTATCAAGGACATAATTTTTCTGTGCAGCAATGAGGATAATCCTCAAATCACGGATCCAATCCGCATCATTGCTACTAACATCTTTCAACATAGTTTTTCTCTAGGAACATATCAAAATAAAAACATAGGGAAGCAACAACGCGAGCTATTGATCTACAACATTATTTGCAAAATACTATCAGGACTAAGTTCATGATAAATTAAAGTTAATTAATCATATTACTTAAGAAATCCCACTTAGATAGACATCCCTCTAATCATCTAAGTGATCACGTGATCCAAATCAACTAAACCATGTCCGATCATCACTTGAGATGGAGTAGTTTTCAATGGTGAACATCACTATGTTGATCATATCTACTATATGATTCACGCTCGACCTTTCGGTCTCTAGTGTTCCGAGGCCATATCTGTATATGCTAGGCTCGTCAAGTTTAACCCGAGTATTCCGCGTGTGCAACTGTTTTGCACCCGTTGTATTTGAATGTAGAGCCTATCACACCCGATCATCACGTGGTGTCTCAGCACGAAGAACTTTCGCAACAGTGCATACTCAGGGAGAACACTTATACCTTGAAATTTAGTGAGAGGTCATCTTATGAAGCTACCGCCGAACTAAGCAAAATAAGATGTATAAAAGATAAACATCATATGCAATCAAAATATGTGACATGATATGGCCATCATCATCTTGTGCCTTTGATCTCCATCTTCAAAGCATCATCATGATCTCCATCATCACCAGCATGACATCATGATCTCCATCATCTTGATCTATATCAATGTGTCGTCACATGGTCGTCTCGCCAACTATTGCTCTTGCAACTATTGCTATCGCATAGCGATAAAGTAAAGCAATTATTTGGCGCTTGCATCTTATGCAATAAAGATACAACCATAAGGCTACTGCCAGTTGCCGATAACTTCAACAAAACATGATCATCTCATACAACAACTTATATCTAATCACGTCTTGACCATATCATATCACAACATGCCCTGCAAAAACAAGTTAGACGTCCTCTACTTTGTTGTTGCAAGTTTTACGTGGCTGCTACGGCCTGAGCAAGAACCGTTCTTACCTACGCATCAAAACCACAACGATAGTTCGTCAAGTTAGTGCTGTTTTAAAGGACCGGGCGTAGCCACACTCGGTTCAACTAAAGTTGGAGAAACTGACACCCGCGAGCCACCTATGTGCAAAGCACGTCAGTAGAACCAGTCTCGCGTAAGCGTACGCTTAATGTCGGTCCAGACCGCTTCATCCAACAATACCGCCGAACCAAAGTATGACATGCTGGTAAGCAGTATGACTTGTATCGCCCACAACTCACTTGTGTTCTACTCGTGCATATAACATCTACGCATAAAACCAGGCTCGGATGCCACTGTTGGGGAACGTAGTAATTTCAAAAAAATTACTACGCACACACAAGATCATGGTGATGCATAGCAACGAGAGGGGAGAGTGTTGTCCACGTACCCTCGTAGACCGAAAGCGGAAGCGTTAGAACAACACGGTTGATGTAGTCATACGTCTTCACGGCCCGACCGATCAAGCACCGAAAGCACGGCACCTCCAAGTTCTAGCACACGTTCAGCTCGATGACGTCCCTCGAACTCCAATCCAGCCGAGTGTCGAGGGAGAGTTCCGTCAGCACGACGGCGTGGTGACAATGATGATGTTCTACCGTTGCAGGGCTTCGCCTAAGCACCACTACAATATTATCGAGGAGGACTATGGTGGAGGGGGGCACCGCACAAGGCTAAGAGATCAATGATCTGTTGTTGTTGTGTCTAGGGTCCCCCCTGCCCCCGTATATAAGGGATCAAGGGGGGAAGGTGAGGCCGGCCAGGAGGAGGCGCGCCAGGAGGAGTCCTACTCCCACCGGGAGTAGGACTCCCTCCCTTCCTTGTTGGATTAGGAGAAGGGGGGAAAGAGGAGGGAGAGAGAGGAAGGAAAGGAGGGGCGCCGCCCCCTCTCCTTGTCCTATTCGGACTAGGGGGGAGGGGCGCGCGGCCCTGCCCTGGCCTTCTCTCCTCTTCTTCACTAAGGCCCACTATGGCCCATTAAGCCCCCGGGGGGTTCCGGTAACCCCTCGGTACTCCAGTAAAATCCCGATTTCACCCGGAGCACTTCCGATATCCAAATATAGGCTTCCAATATATCAATCGTCATGTCTCGACCATTTCGAGACTCCTCGTCATGTCCGTGATCACATCCGAGACTCCGAACAACCTTCGGTACATCAAAAATCATAAACTCATAATATAACCGTCATCGAAACTTTAAGCGTGCGAACCCTACGGGTTCGAGAACTATGTAGACATGACCGAGACACATCTCCGGTCAATAACCAATAGCGGAACCTGGATGCTCATATTGGCTCCTACATATTCTATGAAGATCTTTATCGGTCAAACCGCATAACAACATACGTTGTTCCCTTTGTCATCGGTATGTTACTTGCCTGAGATTCGATCATTGGTATCTCAATACCTAGTTCAATCTCGTTACCGGCAAGTCTCTTTACTCGTTATGTAATGCATCATTCCGTAACTAACTCATTAGCTACATTGCTTGCAAGGCTTATAGTGATGTGCATTACCGAGACGGCCCAGAGATACCTCTCCGACAATCGGAGTGACAAAACCTAATCTCGAAATACGCCAACTCAACATGTACCTTTGGAGACACATATATAGCTCCTTTATAATCACCTAGTTATGTTGTGATGTTTGGTAACACACAAAGTGTTCCTCCGGTAAACGGGAGTTGCATAATCTCATAGTTGCAGGAACATGTATAAGTCATGAAGAAGAAAGCAATAGCAACATACTAAATGATCAAGTGCTAAGCTAACGGAATGGGTCAAGTCAATCACATCATTCTCCTAATGATGTGATCCCGTTAATCAAATAACAACTCATGTTTATGGTCAGGAAACATAACCATCTTTGATCAACGAGCTAGTCAAGTAGAGGCATACTAGTGACACTATGTTTGTCTACGTATTCATACATGTATTATGTTTCCGTTTAATACAATTCTAGCATGAATAATAAACATTTATCATGAAATAAGGAAATAAATAATAACTTTATTATTGCCTCTAGGGCATATTTCCCTCAAATAGAACATGATCCCTCGAATGAAGGGATGAAGAGCGAACCCTAGCCCTCGGAGGAAGTGGGAGATGAATACGACCCTCTCGCCAGATCTGGGAGTAGGAATAACCTGCCCTTGAGCAGGAAGCCTGTGGGGGATTTCCGCGGTCAGGTATCTTGCCGCCCAGAGCTTCGCAATATCCTCCTCTATGACAGAGGAAGCCACCCACCGGCCTTGAGGGCTGGGTCCGGACATGACTGGGAAGCGCGAAGCGATTAAATTGAATCTTGGGTGCTGGAACTCGAGGTGGGAGAGGTTGAGGAAAGGATTGGCGTAAAAGAGAAAAGACGCGTCTTAGCCCTCTATAAAGGCGATGAGTATCAAACGCCCCCTCCTAGGCCTCAAAACCTGCCTATTCCTAAGGAATAATGCCAACAGAACGGTTGGGTTACCCACGCCCGTATTGATGAGAATCCCACAATAAGGAGACACGATCTCTGCTTTGACAAGACGTACCAATGAAACCACATCTTGAAATATGGAGCGGCATGCTAAAAACGGTTCAAAATAATGGCCGGGCGGCGACGTGATGTCACGCTACAAAAAAATTGTCAACGGATTGGACTCGTGAAATATTATACTCTCTGCGGTTCTGTGTGGAATTTGTTTTGCAGAGCCGGACACGATTCTTGTATTCTAAGACTATTTTGGAGTCTTCGGAGAAGGAACCCGCCTTGCAATACCGAAGACAATCCGCGCGCCGGACACCTCGTCATTGAAGCCTGGTTCAGGGGCTACTGAGGGAGTCCTGGATTAAGGGGTCTTCGGACGGCCGAACTATGTGACGTGGGCCGGACTGATGGGCTATGAAGATACAAGATAGAAGACTTCTTCCCGTGTTTGGATGGGACTCTCCTTTGCGTGGAAGACAAGTTTGGCGCCCGGATATGAAGATTCCTTTCTCTATAACCGACTTTGTACAACCCTAGTCCCCTCCGGTGTCTATATAAACCGGAGGGCTTAATCCGTAGAGGCAATCATAATCATACAGGCTAGACTTATAGGGTTTTAGCCATCACGATCTCGTGGTAGATCAACTCTTGTAATACTCATATTCATCAAGATCAATTAAGCAGGAAGTAGGGTATTACCTCCATAGGGAGGGCCCGATCCTAGGTAAACATCATATCCCCCGCCTCCTGTTATCATCAACCTTAGACGCACAGTTCGGGACCCCCTACCCGAGATCCGTCGGTTTTGACACCGACAACGGCGGAGCCCGAGGACACAGGTCCACCACGAGGATGTCGTCGCCGCCATGTCATCTTTGCTTGAATAGACTGGTTTCCAAATTCATCCCCAACCATAGGACTGATGGCCTCGTCAGAGAAGAATCCGAAGAATCTTTATTCAGTGTCGTCATCATCGCCGCCGATGGCAAGACGATGAACAGTCTAAAAACTTAGACTACAAGGGAGTAAAATTGACCCACGCGTGTTGATCCGACGACCC
>NC_041387.1:174573089-174578866 GCF_002162155.2 Triticum dicoccoides | reverse complement strand
CCCCCCCTCACCACTGACGATTGAGGTCAACGGCGGAGGGGAGTCGCGGAGGACGGCGCTAGAAGATTGACCTCTCCTGGCAACGGCTAGGGTTCCAGCCACTATGGACGAGAGGGAAACGATCTGTAAGAACAAAGAGGTTGAGCGAGACTCGACGGCCCGATAAGGCGCAGCGAAAACCCTCGCGTGAGGAGAAACTGTACCTCGCCGTGTACCTCTAAAACGATTCAGTTATTCCATTTGTATATGTACGTATCCCAAATGTGTAAACCTTCAAACCTCTCTTTCTATCAATGGAAAGATACACAGTGATGTAAAAAAAGAGGGGGGAAGATACACAAAAAAATTGCGTATTCGCGAAAAACTGTGAAACCTCAAAATTTACCCAGTACAAAACACAAACAAAATTACAGTGCACATACAGTATTACAGTACAAAAATCAGATTAGACACCAATACGAATACTTACATACTCCCCCCGTCCCAATATAAGTGACTCAACTTTGTATGGCAACATGGTTGTGTAGTCATCACATAGGCTGCAACATCCAAATCAAACCAACGATATATCACGGAACAGAGAGAATAAACATTCTAGTCTTAAAAGGACAAGCATATGAAGGTCTTTCACAAACGTGCTGCTAGACTACCACATTTCATCTGAATAACATCTTTTCATGTAGCATCACACATTCACACACGAAACAGACATACACAAGTCCCCCGCCATTTCAGATGCAACTAAATGAGCCCACATGAACTAAAACACCCTGAATCTTCTCAAGCAACTGCAACACTTTCAGTCAGCGTATTTGACATCTGAAAGGTACACTCGGGCCTGTATGACGCTAGTCCCAATCAAGAAACCAGGCATCACCATTAAACCTACTTTAGGCCTCTCGGCACTTTCATCCAAGACCATGTTCTTGACTACGCTTTCCATGTGAATCTCCGAGAACTCGCTTCCCTTTTTCACTTGGAAGACCCTGACCTTTGGATCGAAAGAGTATGCCAGCCTATGCAATAACCATATGGACTTCGCCAACTTGAGAAATGCCTGATAGAAAGCTGTCCTTGGATGGCCACCGCTCATGACGTAGTTTCTCTGATCCATGTTACCGAAGAAAGAACCTTCCATTTTTGGATGCACAAGTAACAGGTATTTGCTCCTGCAGAACTTTCCGAAAACAGAATCTGGGTTTTGGCTCAATACATCAAGAGGATCCATGGCTCGTACTGCAAGGAACTGGTGGAAGAAAGCCTCATTGGAGACACTGGCAGTAGCAGCCTTGATGGAAAAGCTCTCTTCATGGAAACCACTGAACATTCTTTGGCAAATATAGGACTCAAATGCATACTTCTTATGAGCTCTCCTTGTGTAAACTACATCAGGTTCAATTGCGTTAGCAGCAGCATCGAGATCCCACCCAGCAGCTTTCATCATGTTGATCAAGGGCTTCGAGAAATCATGTATTGATTGGTATGCATTATCAGTAGCAGATGTAAATAAACTTGGCGTCAGCTCAATAGAGAAGTAGTTCTCTTCTTCATCAGATTCCTCAGATTCTTTGTTAAGTAAGCCCCTTTGTTTCAATTTCTTCTCCAGCTTTGATTTCCGATGTTTCGCCTCATCGATTTGCTGCTGTAGAAGGGTAATCTCGGTATCTCTATTCTGGATCTGTGACTGGAACTTCTTCACCATGACCTCATATGTCTTTAGCAAGTTCTGCTGTTCCTGTATTTCAGAAAGCAAGCGTGAATCTTGAGGTGATGCTGCTACTGGCTTAGGATTTCTCTCTCTGTAAGTATGCTTGAGTTCAGAAAGCCTCGTGAGCTCATCTATGACAAGCTTATCAGCAGTTTGGATCTTGTCCGGGTCATAAGGGGTGTGAGCTTCCTGCAGCTGAATGTATGCAGCTTTTAAAGAGGATATGTTGTTGAATATCCTTCCAATCATACTGTCCATCGTGTCCATGTTCTGATTCATATTTTCATCAATTGGTTGAGGATAAACTTTCTGGCTGTTGTTATCATAATTTTGTGACTCCTTGGAGCCTGGTCGGATCATTACTTCTTGCCCTCAGGATCAACAAAGTTAGTTGTCTTCAATCAAAGTACAAGTGGACATCTACCTGCAAAAGCAACTACTGAGTTCAGGTCATTATTTACAGGACAAAAATGTGAACTGCATAAGTGGACAGAATAGGAATGGCTCAAAAGCGACCTTCATAAGTATTTCACATCCTATAATAAGAAGAGAAAGAGATTCAGACAAAGTAGACTACAGCATGCTCTGGATTGCTCTAAGACAGAGATTATATAACCACACCCTCATACTCTCAAGCTTGAACAAACAGATGTTCCATAACATGACCTCCATGCCATCCAACCCAAGAATGAAACAGATCAAAAAAACATTGAGTAATCGAGCAGGACATCTAAAAATAGTCAATTATCAGTCGATCTCCCAAGATGAACGGTAAGAACCGCATTTTATGCATTAGGATGCTGACCTTTGAGGAGTCAAGAGAAGATTCATTCCAAGTCATATGGTCAGTGGAACTATAATGCAGGTAGCCTATATGGGGAAACCAATGGCAAAATTAGATACCAATCACCAGTGATGGAGCTACGGCTGGGCCGAACCAGGCCATGGCCCGCCCAACCCACCAACATTTCAGTCAAGAGCAGCGCTTAATCTGGGCCCTAAGAGCAAAATTTTAATGGTATTTGTTAACCTGGCCAGTTTTGGCCCGCCCAGAGAAATGAACCTAGCTCCGCCACTGCCAATCACAGTCTCGGCACACCTTATGGCCTATCAACTTCCTGCCTCTTCACAGGTCGCTGAACCAGATTAAATAGCTTCACTGTCACATATACTACAGTGCTGAAGATGATGTTGATTGCCTCCTAAGCAAGAAAAACGTGAATCCTAATCATAACTGCTTCCCTCCCAAGCCTTCGCTATAGTGGGCCCACTAAAAAAAAGAAGTATAAATGCTTGGAGAAAGTCTATAGTCTGAACTGTACTTGAATTTGCCTCCTGTGTGCCAACCGCCTACTGCAAACTCAATGCAGTAAATATCATCTTTAGCAAAGGCCGCAGAGGACAAACTCTTATAACATGTTCTTTCAACAATATGTTTGACATGTTGGGAAGCTAAAGCTTCTCCAGAAATGGCTTCTGGCTGGCTGCCCAGGGGCATGGATGGGCTGGCTTTTAGTTAGTCTGGTTTCCTGAGCTGTAAGTAAAGTCCAAAATGTCTGGAATACCGCTGATGAAAATTCTATCATGTTATTTGCCAACTTAAGGGACAGTATTATCTGTGTATCGTTTTAGCATAAATTATTAAGTTGACTTGAAACTGGAAGTAGATGTTGGCATTAGTAATTGAGAGTCTCTTAAGGTAAGTATGGAATGGGCCAAAATATGTAGCTTTCTGTTGGAAGTAAATAATAATAATCACGTAAATACAATCTACGTAAGATCAGCATGTCACCAGAACTCTAGCAATACAATCATGTGGCGCTGGCATACATGGACGTGGATTGGTCTCAGAAGAGCTTTAATAAGAGAAATAGTGGAGTGTTATGTAGCACTGGTCTGCTTGAATCCTTGTGGTCTCTAGCCTGATAGCATGAGATGGACTTGTGGTCTCACCTCACTAACTTCTACAGGAATTGCCTCTTCAACAGATTCTTGTTCTTCACACCACGATTCGACCCACATCCCTGCCTCATGCCGTCCAGAATTTCGCCTGCCCCACCCAACATCGGTTGCATAGACCTAAACCTGTGGTTATGGTCGAGTACTAAGAGGAACATGAGTACTTGTTCCTCAGAAGAGATAGGATGCTGCTCTACAACAGCTCTCTATCTCTAAAGGAAGTACGGCAGTACACAAATGAAAAAATTGGGTCCTTGTTATCCTAAGCTGATTTGAGCAATTTGTGTCCTTGTAGTACTATCTCAAGTTTGATTTCTTACACTATATATTCACTATCGACCAAACGGCCATATGTTAAGCTAAACAACATGTATGTCCACATTTAGCAACTGGTTTGGCTACTCCCACAATTAGGTGTTGTCGTTTCCTACCAAAATGATTCATCTAAAAAATAGAATCACACCAATGTACTATGCTTAGCATTGGTATAAGCGGTGAGCGTTGAGAAAAGCACTGAGAATTTAGTATGGTTGTTTACAGGCCATATAGTAGTATCTTTTCAACATTGTCTGCACTAATGAACGGTGAAAAGAATGCTAGAGAGAAGGAAAGCATATCAATGCCAGCAAAAGGAAGGCCGACATTAAGTGCACACGAATCTGGTCTTGGCAGCATAATCCCAAAGATGAAAAACAGAGACAAATTGCTAGCATACAGAATATGCTGTGACCAGGAAACTAAAGGTTAAGCAGCACTTAATGTATTAATAGGCAAACTAAAATGTGGCGCATCAGTTATTATATGTAGTTTCAATCATTACCATCCATCATAGTAGCACATAAAGGGTCAGATGAACTTTCGGATCAACCCGTAAAAATTAACACAGAGAGTCAAATCTACGGTATACAATTCGAGGTAGGCATGAAGTTGCTGATCCACTAGAACCAACCTCACCCCATGGCAAACAAGCGAACCTGATCCCGAGAGTGAGGAGTCGGCGAGGTAGCACGCGACGGAGGGGGTCCCGGCGGTGAAGAGTGAGCTGGGCGGGGAGTAGGCGACAGAGGTTGGGTCCGGTGAGGACGCCAGCTGCTCCAGAGGGGGCGTCTCGGCGATCTGGATGCGGAGATCCGGCCCGGCTAACAGCGGCCAGGTAGGAGGGGGTCGGGTGGTAGGGAGTGGGAATTGGGGAGGTGTGTCGTGGGAAGGGGGGCCGGTGCTCGCGTGAGACCGGAGACTGCCGACGCACGGAGGAGAACTGCTGCGAGGAAATTACACGCTTGGCCCACGTTTGCCCCTAGTAGTTTTTTTACATCAATACAAACACAAGCGCTCATATACACGCGCATACACTCATCCCTATGAACGCGCACACACACCAGCCCCTATGAGCATCTCTGAGAGACTGAGCCGGCATATCATCTTGAGATTTACGAAGCCACCGTAGGCGCCTCGTCATCGACGGGAACGTTTCCTCCCACTGAAAGCGCATCGCTGGAAATTCTGAAATAAATTCAGGAATAATGCGAGCACCAGGATTGAACCCTGGTGGGGTGGGAATACCACTGTCCACCTAACCATCTCAACCACAGGTTGGTTCGCGTTTGCCCAGTAGTTGAAAATCGTCCAATACCTTCTGTACGCGAAAATACCTAACGTATACGGCCCATCATGAAGTCTCCTCTACATCCGCAAGTTGTGCTGCCAACACGTACACCTCTCGCGGCTATATCTATCGTTTTGCATAAAAGCCCTTCCCTTTTTTGAAATTAACTTGCGCCACACCAAATATGGCCTAAAGAGCCCGAATCGGCGCGAGAAACCCCTAATTCGCGTGTGTTCCCCCTTCCCAAATCCCTAACCTAGTTCATCTAAAACATCCTCAAATCCATGGGTGACAAGAGCGTGACGGAGAGCGAGAGTTCGACGGGCGACGAAAGCTCTGTAGTTGCCATTCCTTTGGCCTTCAAGCCCGTGCGAGCCTGCAAACCACGTCGTGTGAACCCGCATTGATGGAACGAGATTTTATGCAGGAGGTGTGGAGCGCAAGGCGAAGCAGATCTTCGGTCGGAGTCCGACTATGTTCTCCAGCACACGTCGGGATGGATGT
>NC_041387.1:174554837-174572841 GCF_002162155.2 Triticum dicoccoides | reverse complement strand
GGTGAATAGGCGTTTTAAAATGTTTACGAATTTGGCTTTACCCTAATGCGGAATTAAAATAAAGGAATACTTTTCAAGCACGAATCCTAAATATGCTAGGCTCAACTAAGTGCATCAACAATTTATGCTAAACAAGATAAGCACTTAGGGAAACTAGCAAGCACAAACTATATCACAAGATATGAAAATGTAGGAACAACTAAGCAATTCAACTAGCACAAGATATATCAATATGGGCAAGTATGAATTGCGGAAAGTAAAGGGTGTAGGTATGAGATAACCACAAGTGAGTTAGGGATGCGGATTTATCCCGAAGTTCACACTCGTGAGAGTGCTAATCTCCGCTGGAGCGGTGCCGAAGCCAAAGCTCCGGGGCGCCACCAAGTGACTCACCGTATTCTCCCTTTCGAGTCACCCCCAATGGACGGTCCTCGATTCACTTGGGGTTGGTCTTGAAGGCGACCATCACACCTTTACAAGCTTCTCCGGAGCACACCACAAGCACGGAAGCTTCCGGAGGAACTTGACCACCCAGGCCACTTCACACCCTTTCATGGAGCACACCACAAAAGGAAGCTTCCGGAGGAACCTTGGCCACCTAAGCCTCTTCACAAACTTCTCAATATATCACCAAACCGTCTAGGAGGCGGAAGCCTCCAAGAGTAATAAACTCACGGACTCTCACTCGAACAAATCGATGCGGGGAGCTCAAACAATGCAACAAATGCAATGCAAGGTCAAGCAACACATGCTCAACCCACTCTCTTAATCTCACAAGATGCACTCTCGAAAGTAGGAGATTGAAAAGAGGGGATGCAACCACTAGCGGAAAAACGGCTAGTCACAACTCGTTGGTGGCGTGTCATTTTCCATCAATGCCAACACTATTTTTTCAAATAGTGTTAGCGTCGGCTAAATGTGTACGCCATCGCTATGTGCTTATTGCTGGCGTACGAATTTTAGGGAACGTCACTTGTATGTGGGTCCCATCATCTGCACCATCCATGGAATATTGCTGACATCACAAAAATATCCACGCTAGCACTATTTCTTATACTTGTGGTGTGAGATTTTATTCAACATCATTAGTATATGAGGTGGGGTCCATAATCAGTTCATGGATGTGTTGACGTTCCAAACGGTCAGCACGCCATAAGTACTTGCAGCTCTATGTACATAGATGCTCTCGCTAGTTTAGGCTCTCAACATTATCTCTTCTAAATTTCATCAATCTTGTCTCTCTGCATATCCTAATTATCATACATGGTTGTCCTTTGCCGTTGATGGATTTGATCTATCAACGACTATCAAATCTAGGTAATATGTCAAATTTTCGGTTTCCAATTTTTAGCAAAAGGTAGTAATGCTGAAATATTTTTTGAACCTTTTTTAGGCAGTTGTATGAAGTGAACGATTATTATATATATGTATGGATCGAACTATAAATAAGTTCTTCCAGGTGGCCTTGGAAGATATGAATCGCAAAGGCAAAACAGAGATATTATGTCCATGTAAGAAGTGCGAAAACGAAGTTTTGATTGACCCTTCTACTAGTCGTGTGAATATGCACTTGTTGAAACATAGTTTCATGTCTGATTACACATTATGGACAAGTCATGGTGAGGGCGAGGAGGATGCCGAAGTCGAAGGGGCGGCGCATGATGATGAGCTAGAGGAGGCATGAAGAACGAGGCCGAACATGAAAATCACCTAAACGAACAGGAAGGCCGTGTGGAGGTAGGAAGTGAGAAACCTTTTGTACAAAAGGCAGAAAGAAAAGAGCGATAAAGACATGTCCAAGAAGAAAGATCTAGATGACCATGACGACCAACAACGTGGCGTCTATCAAGAAGAAGGTGAAATCCAGATCAAAACAAAGTATATGAAAAGAAGCCGAAACGCTTTATTGGATGTAGAAAGTTCTGTCGAGAGAATTCTGAAATGACGCCGAAGTTGATTTTAAATATCTTTTATTATTTAGCAACACTAGGGTATCAACCATATCTTAATATTAATAAAATAAATCTTCTCAAGTATTTTATTATTCACCATTTGTATTGAACGAAATTAAATTAGATTGTTGGTTGAAAAATAGCGTGAAACAAAACTTTGCCTAGCTATGGCGTTGGTGACATCACCAACGCCATAGCTATTTTTCACATTGTCTTAGCCGATTTGGGGGAAATGTTTAGAGGCAAAGTTTTGTTTCACGCTCACACACACTCCACTTCTATCGTGCCGCCGCCACTCGCGTCGTCGCTCGTTGCCGCATCTCGTGCTGTCAACACCCCCGTCGAGCTCCTCGGACGGCGCTGCCACTCGCCCCGCCCCCGCCACCCCTCCCCCAGCGCTCGCGTGAAAGGATCAAGAAGCGGGGTCTAGAGGGGGGTGATTAGACCCTCAACAAGTAAAAGTGGCAAATTTTAGTTTCTTCAAGTTGAGGTAGAGATTTAACACAAGTTTAAACATTCACAATCGCAAAAGTATGAGCAGCGGAAAGAGTAAAGCATGCCATTTGCAAGAAAGTAAGAGACGGGACTGGAGTGTGCAAACACAATTGAATACACAAAGATTTTTGGCGTGGTTCTGATAGGTGGTGCTATCGTACATCCATGTTGATGGAGACTTCAACCCACGAAGGGTAACGGTTGCGCGAGTCCACGTAGGGCTCCACCCACAAAGGATCCACGAAGAAGCAACCTTGTCTATCCCACCATGGCCATCACCCACGAAGGAATTGTATCACTCGGGTAGATCTTCACGAAGTAGGCGATCTCCTTGCCCTTACAAACTTCTTGGTTCAACTCCACAATCTTGTCAGAGGCTCCCAAGCGACACCTAACCAATCTAGGAGACACCACTCTCCAAAAGATAATAAATGGTGTGTTGATGATGAACTCCTTGCTCTTGTGCTTCAAATGATAGTCTCCCCAACACTCAACTCTCTCTCACAGATTTGGCTATGGTGGAAAGATGAAATGAGTGTAAAGCAACTTGGGGGAGGCTAGAGATCAAGATTCTTGTGCTAGGATTGGAATATCTTGGTCTCAACACATGAGTAGGTGGTTCTCTCTCAGAAAATGAGTAGTGGAAGTGTATGCATGTTCTGATGGCTCTCTCACAAATTGAGATGGGGTGGAGGGGTATATATAGCCTCCACACAAAATCCAACCATTACACACATTTGGCCTAACTCAATCAGACCGAATAGAAGAACTCGGTGAGACCGATTCAGTTCAAAATGTGAACGTTAGGAATCTCTGTGGGACCACTGGAACAACT
This sequence comes from Triticum dicoccoides, assembly GCF_002162155.2. NCBI lineage: Eukaryota > Viridiplantae > Streptophyta > Magnoliopsida > Poales > Poaceae > Triticum > Triticum dicoccoides. The sequence continues at coordinate 174,569,559 of NC_041387.1, read as the reverse complement.
TAGTGGGACCGATGCTAGGGCTAGGGGAAAACCTTATCTCGGTGAGACTAAATGCTTGAACTCGATGAGGCCGATTTCAGCAAAGAGCAAACAGAGAGTTGGTCAAGCAAACTCGGTGGGACCGATTGCTCATTTCGGTGAGACTGAAATGTTACAAAGGGAAACAGAGAGTTTGCAGGGCCATCTCAGTGAGACCGAGATCTGTATCGGTGTGACCGAATTATCTAGGGTTTCTGGCAGTGGCTATGTCAACTGAACTCGATGGCGCCAGATAGATCAAATCGGTGGGGCCGAGTTTGACTTGGAGTTTTGGACATATTTCGAAAAGAGAAAGTGGCTGAGGATTTTGGAGCAATATCACTAAGCACTTTGAGCAAGTAGACCATTAAGCAACACATCATCCCCTTTTAATAGTATTGGCTTTCCTATGGACTCAATGTGATCTTGGATCACTAAGATAGAAATGAAGAATCTTGAGCTTTTGCCAATATGTGTCCTTAGCATTTTGAAGGGGTTCCACATCCTCTGAAATACACTAGATAAAAGTATTAGTCCAACAAGGGATATGTTGACATTAATTACCAAAATCACCCAGAGAGCACTTGTGCTTTCATCGCGCCACTGCTTTACCCCCTCTCCCATCATCGTGCCGCCGGCCCCAACCACCTCGACCTCACCTCCGGTAGCTCCGGTTGCAAAGTGATACGTCTCCAACGTATCTATATTTTTTTATTGTTCCATGTTATTATATTATCTATTTTGGATGTTTTATATGCATTATTATGCTATTTTATATTATTTTGGGGACTAACTTATTAAGCTAGAGCCTACTACCAGTTTCTGTTTTTTTCCTTATTTTTGAGTTTCGCTGAAAAGGAATACCAAACGAAGTCCAAATGGAATAAAACTTCACGATGATTTTTCTTGGACCCGAAGACACCCAGAGGACTTGGAGTCCAAGCTAGAAGAGCCATGAGGCGGCGGCAAGGGTGGAGGGCGCGCCCTAGGGGGCGGCGCCCCCTGCCTTGTGGCCCCCTCGGGGATCCCCTGACCTACCTCTTCGTCCTATATATTCACATATGTTCCAAAAACCTCAAAAGTATCCACGAAAATACTTTTCCACCGCCGCAGGTCTCTAACATCGTTAGATCCCATCTGGAGGCCTTTTCGGTACTCTGCTGGAGGGGGATTCGATCATGGAGGGCTTCTACATGAACCCTATTGCCCTACCGATGAAGCGTGAGTTGTTTACCTCAGACCTATGGGTCCATAGCTAGTAGCTAGGTGGCTTCTTCTAATGTACGGTGGTACCCTAGATGTCAGATCTTTCACGATTGGAGTGGATCCTACCAAGAACACGAAGAACACGAGGAGAGAAATCACTCAAACCAAGAAGATTCGATTACACATGTCCTAGATCCTTGAAACATAAAGAGATACACGATCCATGATCAACAAGGGACGATACAAGTTGCAAGTTCTTCTCCGTGAGGAGGTCTTGAGGGTCTTTCCGTGAGGGGTCTTGAATCCAAGATGGATCTTCTCCGCTGAGGGAACGATCTCTCTCGATGGAGTAGATCCGTATGGACGAGAAAAGCTCTATCTCAAATGAGCTCATCCTTTGCTAACACTAATATGGAGCTAGGGGACAAGTATATATAGTCCAAGGGGTAAGTGGGGGATACATGGGGTGAAACCCCTTTCACTGCGCGCAGGCAGGGCGGTAGTACCGGTCATGGGGGCGATTGTACCGCTGGGAGCCCAGGTGCTGGTTCCTGGAGGTGTTCATGGAAGGGAGTAGCGGTTGTACACGGTGGTTGGGGCGGTGTCGGTGTCAAAACTGGCAGATCTCGGGTAGGGGGACCCAATCTGTGCGTCTAAGGATCAATGGTAATAGTGGACGAAGGGACACAATGTTTACCCAGGTTCAGGCCCTCTTAAAGGAGGTAAAACCCTACGTCCTACTTGATTGTATTTGATGAGTATAGGGGTTACAAGAGTTGATCTACCTCAAGATCGTAATGTCTAAACCCTAACTTGTCTAGCCTATGAATATTATGATCTTGCCTCCGGTCTAAATCCTCCGGTTTATATAGACACCGGAGGGGCCTAGGGTTGTACAGAGTCGGCTTATAGAGAAAGGAAATAGCATATTCGAACACCTAATCTTGCCATTCACGCATACAGGAGTCCTAACCGGACACGGGAGGTGGTCTTCTTCCTTCATCTTTACAGTCCATTAGTCCGACCCATATTGAATAGGCTGAACGCCCGAGGACCCCTAGTCCAGGACACCCTCAGTAGCCCCTGAACCAGTCTTCAACGACGACGTGTTCGGCACACGGGTTGTCTTCGGCATTGCTAGGCGGGTTCCTCTCCTGGAATACCATACATCAGCTTTCCCTTATAAAAGAACCATATCTGACTGTATAATTAACACAACCCTTGGCCGCGAAGGTAAAACATATAAAAAATAGGAATAGTGTCTTTACTGACAACTTTTCCCGGCGAAGCGCATGACTTGACTCTTTAGTGTTTTGAATCGTTTTCACACTCCTGGTTTCGTGTTTCGAGGTCGAGCCCCCTTAGCACGTCTTGTCAAAATATAGATCGTGCCCACTTATTATGGGATTCTCATCAATGGGATTTGGGTAACCCAACCAATCACGGCGCACACTCTCATTGGGAATAAGCGAGTTTTAAGGCCTAAGTGGGGAGACGGTTGGCATTTTCACCGCCTATAAGAGGGCAAAAGATTCCTCCTTTCTTCCCCACACCTTCTTCCAACCTCTGCCTTCCAATATCCCAAGCTCCAGCGCCCGAAAAAGCTCTTGTCTTCCTCACCGCCGCCACCTTCTCCAGCCATGGCCTGGTCAGGCTCCAAGGGCAAGTGGGAGGCCTCCTCAGTCACGGAGAAGGACGTGAAGGAACTCCGGAGCACGGGGTACCTGGCCGCAACATTGCGCAGAGGCTCTCCAATGAGGACCAAGTCATCCCCACTCCGGCGCCCGGTGAAAGGGTTGTCTTTCTCTCCCATTTTCTTAGAGGGTTGGGGTTTCCCCTCCACCCCTTCGTCGGCGGCCTTGTGTTCTACCATGGGCTAGATTTCCATGATCTAGCCCCGAATTCTTTCCTCCACATATAGGCGTTTAACGTCGTGTGTGAGGCTCTGCTCCGCATCCCACCACACTTCGGCCTGTGGCTCAAGGTTTTCAATGTGAAGCCGAAGGTGGTCGACGGACAACATGCGGACTGCGGCGGGGCCATGTGATGCGGAGCATCCCATGATCATCCCCATGGACGCATCTACATCCCCTACAACACCACTTGGACCTATGACTTGAGCATGTGCAAGAGCTCTTGAAACCGAGGTGACATCACTCCTCTCACAACTCCCTTTCAATTCACATGAGACATGGTTACTACCTCAAACGGAAACGCTATGCATACTCAAGTACCAAGGAGTTAACCATGGAGAAGCTAGGAAGCAAGGAGAACCGGAAGTGGAAGACATGCGTGAAGACGGAGAGGAAAAGCGCCAAGTCCCAGACTGGCCGGACGATCCGGACGGCGGCCCGGACGATCCAAACAGAGCCCGGACGATCCAGACCCCGGTCCGGACGATCCGGCTAATGTGCACCGAAGGCACCCGAAGCTCCCACCTGAAGTCGGATCATCCGGACGATGTCCCGGATCATCCGGACCCTACCCGGACATCCGGACCCCCAGCCGGACATCCGGACCTGCACTGCCACCAGCCGCGTCTCCAGCTCATCCGGGCCTCCACCCGGATCATCCGGACCAGCCCGGATCATCCGGCTCCACCCCCGGATCATCCAGCCAGCGCCTGTGCATGCGTGTTGGGCTGAGCCCATGTACCCCTTCGCCCCCTAGCCTATATATAGGACTCCTCCTCCTCACTTCGAGACTTAGCATTGTGATAGCTCATTTTGAGATAGAGCACTGCTCATCCGTACCAGATCTACTCCATGTGAGGGACCGTGCCTCCTCGGAGAAGATCCATTCGGATTCAAGGCCTCCATCCGGAGAAGACAATCAAAACCTCCTCACGGAGAAGAACGGTTACTCGTGTATCGTCCGTTGTTGACTTTGTATCTCGTGTTACTCGTGCTTCGATGATCTAGACCTTGTGTGATCGATCTCTTGTCGGTTGAGTGTTTCTCTCGTCCTTCCTCGTGATTTCCTTGTGTTCTTCCGCGCGTTCTTCGTGTTTCCCCCATAGGATCCTCTCCAAATGTGAAAGATCGGCCCTTAGGGTTCCGCCCTACATCATGTTGGTATCATGAGCCACGTTGATCACGTTTTTGGAGCCCCTACCCCGTGTTTTCTAGCTTGATTTTGTTGATTTCGTCCTAAATCCGAAAATCCCCACCAAAAATAGCCCCCAAATTTTTTTTGTGATTTGTTGGTTTTGATGATGATTTGTTGATTTTGATCCGTGGATTTGGTGTGTAACTCGTGGATCTTGCTTTTCCCTACCTTCTCCCCCTCGAAATCCATCCAAAATCCGCAGAATCGTCAAAATTCTCGCCGTTTTTGTGTTCATCCTGAGCAGTTCCCGATCGTGTTTGACCTGCCCGGATCATTCGGACCCTGACCCGGATCATCCGGACGCGCCCGGATGATCCGGCTCCTGGCCCGGATCATCCGGCTTCCTCTGCCGAAACTGCATTTTTGCAGTTCTCCACCACCACCACCTACGCCTACGCACTCCCCCATGCCGACCACCACCACTTTCACCTGCCATACCCCCACGACACACCCTCCGTACCACCATTCGACTTTGGGTTCGAGAATTTGAGTTGTGATTTCCCGTGTCCTATTGTGTTTCGGATATTTAGGTACGGTGTGACATCAACATCACCAACGCTCATCTTCGTCGACTACTCATCATCGCTTCGGACGGTAACTTCGACGACATCTTTGTCATACCTTGAAATTGCATTGATAACCATCATATCCCATCTTTTGCGTAGCTTACCCATCGAGACTAGCCATTGAGTATTGCCGGCAATGTGACTTGTGCACATTAATGATCATACCATACCATACATACCATATCATCTCTTGTGTCACAAAGTTGTCATTGCATATACAATTGCTATCTTGGTTCGTGAAGTATCGCATAAGAAAAGAGCTCAAAAGTGAAAGAGCCAAACAAGCTTTTAAGCAAAAGAGAAAGATAAGCAAAGAGCTTATAAGCAAGAACCATAGCATCATACTACATTAAGATTGTCATACCTGATCATCTTGGATCATATCACCGAAATACCATACATATAGCATACTTGGGATAGAGGTCGTTGCATTTTTGCCTAGTAGGTTGTGCACAAGCTCGTATCCGCCTATTGTGCAATCGTGCTAGCGTCTCTCGAGTATTGTGCAACAAGAGCATTTTCGTGGATTCCACATTTTGGCTCATTTTTGGTTTGCACAATCCCATTATTCTATTTGTGTGTGTGTTTCCGTGTTCCACATCTTGCTTGGTCTACTTGTTGCATTTGCGAATCTTTTTTCAACATCTTTAAGTCAAACTAACGATTGCAATCAATTTTATGCCACCATCCTAACCAAGCTCCACCATAAGCTTTTACTTGTGTAGGTGTGAGAACCGACAAGGATTGGTACCAATAGTGCTATTTCATTGTCCGCATTTGAGTGAACTTGATTCATCATCAACATCGGTCAAGGTACAATGGTATAAGTTCTTCTCCTTCTACCACTCACATTTTTGCCTGGAATGATGGATAGGCTGAGTACTTCTACCAACCCACTCTTCATCGAGCAAGACGACGACATGTCATCATATGTCACCAAGAGCCACCTCTTTGGTGCACAATGAGCGCTACATCAAGAGCAACAAGCAATGAACGACTGCATCGACAACCTCGCCACCGACTTGTGACTCTATGAGCAACGTACACGGGACTACTTCGACAACAAGCTCGACGCGCACAAGCAAGAGAATGATGCAAGAATGGACGAGATCTGCGCTTTGTTGGTGAACCGTCCTCCTTCTACATCATCATACTCAAGACGGAGCCACTCAAGTCGACACTCTGACAACTCCTTCTGCGGCTCAAGTACACCGTCATCGAACACTCTTCGACGAGCCGCGCGTCAAGACCGTCATGCATCTCGCAACCTGCTACACATCAAGAATTCACAAGAGCAAGTCGATGAGCAAGTCGCTCGTCCTCACTCAAACCAAGACGCTTTTGCTCAAGCTCAAGAATGACAATGACTACGACACCAAGAGGAAGAACGAGCGCGTCTACACCAAGAGGAACAAGACGCCGAGGCTCAACGTCTTCAACAACAACAACGTGAAGCGCAAGCTCTTGAGGCGCAACGTGCCCTTCAAGAATCAAGTCGAGCCATCACCAACCGCAATCGCGAAAGGCGCAATCAAGAGGAAGCCCTTCGAGAAGAAATCCAAGAGCGGAACTACCAACCACGTGTGCAACGTCAAGTTCCTCGAGCTCCTCAACAAGCTCGACAAGCTCCTCCTCAACCTCAAGTTCAACAAGAGCAAGTTGATCATGGACTTCCTCCACGCCAAGAGAAACAAGAGGATGACTATCCTCCACGTCAAGGGCGTCATCATTACCATCACTAACAACACAGTGAAGAGCAACGCTATGGAAAGCTCAAATTCACAATGCCCAAGTTCAATGGAAGCAATGATCCCGAAGAGTACCTCTCATAGGCATTGAAGGTCGACAAAATCTTTCGTTTGCACAACTATGAGGAAGAGAAGAAGATCGCTATGGCATCACTTGAGTTCCAAGACTATGTGCTCATATGGTGGGAACAAATCCTTGAGCGCCGACAAGCAAGAGGTGAACCTCCAATCACCACTTGGGCTCAAATGAAGGATGTCATGCAAGCATGTTTTGTGCTCACCTACTACAACCGCGACTTCTTCAAGAAACTCCAACTCCTCAAGCAAGGAACAAAGAGTGTTGAGAATACTACAAGGAAATGGAGATAGCCATGATTCGAGCCAATGTCAAGGAAGATGATGAGCAAACAATGGCACGTTTCTTGAATGGACTCAATCATCCCATCAAGAAGATCGCCGACTTCCAACCCTACTCCAACCTCATTGAGCTCGTGCATCAAGCAACCAAGGCGGAACGTCAAGTGCAAGATGACTTCAAGTACGCCAAGTACTCATCCAAGACCTACGGCTTCTCCAACAACCAAGCTTTAACACCTACTCCAACATCTACATCAACCAAGCCTTCTCCAAGCAATGATGACAAGTCAAGTTACAAGAAAACTTCGGCAAGTTCAAGTCATCTTCCTCCTCCTACAAGCAACTTCAAGCCGCGTGCTTCATCATCTACTCCAACCGATGAGACCGTCAAGACAAGCTCCTTTAAGTGTTTGACTTGCGGCGGCCGAGGCCACAAGTCCTATGAATGCACAAACAAGCGCACCATGATCCTCAATGACGATGGCACCTACGACTCCATGAGTGATGAGGAGATGGAAGCTCTTGAGCAAGTGGCCATGCACCGGCGCGTGAACGAGGATGAAGATGATCGAGTCTTTTGTGATGAGGATCCGAGCCCCGCTCTCGTTGTCTCAAAGGTCTTGACTCTTCAACATCAACAAGAAGAAGACCAACGATGCCATATCTTCACCACCAAGGCCGGCATCAACGGAAGGTCCGTCAAGGTCATCATCGATGGAGGTAGTTGCCACAACTTGGCAAGTGAAGAACTATGCTCCAAGCTTCAATTGGTCAAGAGGAAGCACCCGCACCCCTACAAGGTTCAATGGCTAAGTGACTCTAGCACTATCCGAGTTGAGCATACGGTCCAAGTCTCCTTCAAAATTGGTGCATATGAAGACACTTTGGAGTGTGATGTGGTCCCAATGGCCGTTTGCCACCTCCTTCTTGGTCGACCATGGCAATTCGACCGTGGTGTCATCCACAACGGGCACACCAATCACTATAGCTTCAAGATGAAAGGGAAGGAATATGTGCTACGACCTATGTCTCCTAGTCAAGTGATAGCCGACAAGCAAGCCACCCATCATGGAGAGAAGAGTGAGAAAGTGATCCACCAAAAAGTGAATGAGAGCCACAAGCCAAACTTGAGCGCCTCTTTGCCTAGAGAGAAAAACCTCATACTATTTGCCACAAAAAGTGAGATGAGAGAAGTGCGTGAGAACCCATCGAGTGTTATGCACTTTGTCCTTGTGTGCAAGGATGGGGAACCAAAAACTACCACCTCTCACAAGCTACCTTTAGTGTTTCAATCTCTTTTGCAGGAATTCCAAGATGTTTTCCCCGGTGAGCTACCTCCGGGTCTACCTCCTCTTCGAGGCATTGAGCATCAAATCGACCTCATCCCCGGAGCACCACTTCCAAACAAAGCTCCAAACCGTGTCAATCCCGAAGAAACTAAGGAGATTCAACGGCAAGTACAACAACTCATCGACAACGGTCATGTACGTGAAAGCTTAAGCCCTTGTGCTGTTCCCGTTATACTTGTGCCTAAGCCAGATGGAAGTTTCCGTTCGTGTTCCGATTGTAGACCTATAAATGCTATTACCATTCGCTATAGGCATCCCATTCCTCGGTTAGATGATATGCTTGACAAACTTAGTGGAGCCAACTTTTTCTCAAAAATTGATCTTAAAAGTGGCTATTATCAAATCCGCATACAAGAGGGTGATGAATGGAAAATTGCTTTCAAAACCAAATTTGGCTTATATGAGTGGTTAGTTATGCCTATGGGTTTATCGGAGGCTCCCAGTACTTTCGTGCGTCTTATGCATTATGTGCTTCGCCCTTATATTGGAGTCTTTGTTGTGGTTTACTTAGATGATATTCTTATGTTTAGCAAAACCATGAAAGAGCATCTTAATCATGTTAGGGTTGTTTTGCAAACCCTTCGCAAGGAACGTCTTTATGCCAACATGAAAAAGTGCACATTTGGCGTTGACAAAGTGGTTTTCTTGGGTTTTGTTGTATCTTCCAAGGGTGTCCATGTTGATGAATCTAAAATTGAAGCAATTAAAACTTGGACCCAACCCACCAATTTGCAACAAGTGCGTAGTTTTCTTGGTCTTGTGGGTTTTTATCGTTGCTTTGTGAAAGACTTTAGCACTATTGCCGCTCCTTTGCATGCCTTGAGTAAGAAGAATGCTCCTTTCATTTGGGGGTCTTTGCAATCCACCACTTTTGATGAGCTCAAGTCTTTGCTTACTCATGCACCGATTCTTGCTTTGCCCAATTTTGACAAAACTTTTGAGGTCCATTGTGATGCAAGTGGTACCGGAATTGGCGGAGTTTTGATGCAAGAAAAATGAGCCATTGCATATTTTAGTGAAAAACTCTCCGGTGCTCAACTTAACTATCCCATATATGACAAAGAATTGTATGCTTTAGTGCGTGTGCTACATGTTTGGGAACATTATCTTAGACCTCATGAATTTGTCATACATACCAATCATGAAACGCTTAAGTACTTAAAAGGTAAAACTAAGTTGAACAAGCGTCATGCCAAATGGAGTGAATTTATTGAATCTTTCCCCTGTGTGATCAAGTACATTAAGGGTAAGGAAAATGTAGTTGTGGACGCACTTTCACGCATATGCACGCTTGTCACTAAACTTGAGTTGAATGTTATTGGTTTTGAGCACATCAAAGACTTGTATGCTAATGATCCATCTTTTGCTATTCCTTATGCTAAGTGTTTGATGCATACTTCTTGGGAACAATATTATATCAAGGATGGTTATCTTATGAGAGATAACAAACTATGCATTCCCGAGTCTTCTCTTCGTTTGCTCCTTCTGCAAGAGGCTCATGGAGGCGGACTCATGGGACATTTTGGACGAGATAAGACATTCACCACGCTCTCCAAGAACTACTTTTGGCCCAAGATGTTTCGAGACGTCTCACGATTCACCACCCGATGCTCTACATGTCGCAAAGCTAAGTCTAAAGCTCAATCTCATCGTCTTTACATGCCTCTTCCTATTCCTTATCAACCTTGGGAAGACATTAGCATGGATTTTGTACTTGGTTTGCCTAGAACTCAAAATGGAAAGGATTCTGTGTTTGTTGTTGTGGACCGATTTTCTAAGATGGCACATTTCATTCCTTGTAACAAGATAGACGATGCTTCACACATTGCAAATCTCTTTTGTAGGGAAATCTTGCGCCTCCATGGAGTTCCAAAGACAATCATCTCCGACCGTGACGTCAAGTTCTTGAGTTACTTTTGGAAGACGTTATGCGCCAAGCTCGGAATCAAGCTCTTGTTCTCATCCGCATACCATCCTCAAACCGACGGCCAAACGGAGGTGACAAACCGGACGCTCTCTACTCTACTTCGCGTGTTGATCAAGAAGAACATCAAGGAGTGGGAGGCGTGTATACCCATCGCCGAGTACGCCTACAACCGTGCAAGACATTCGACTACCGACAAGTCCCCCTTCGAGGTCGTCTACGGATTCAACCCATTGTCCCCATTGGACATTCTACCTCTCCCTCTACAAGAGCGCACCAACATGGATGCGACTGCACGAGCAAGCTACATCAAGAAGATGCATGAGGATACAAGAAACACCATCGAGCGCCAAGTACAACGACTAGCGACCAAGCTCAACGTCAACAAGCAACCCATGATCTTCAACATAGGCGATCTCGTGTGGCTACACCTTCGCAAGGACCGCTTCCCCAACGAATGCAAGTCCAAACTTCTCCCTCGAGCCGATGTACCCTTCAAGGTGCTAGCATGCTACAACAACAACGCTTACAAGATCGACCTCCCAAGTGACAAGTACAAAGTGAGCGACATCTTCAACGTCAAAGACCTCTCGCCTTACCATGGTGATGAAGATTTTGATCCGAGGTTGGATCTTTCCCAAGGGGGGGGGGAGATGATGCGGAGCATCCCACAATCATCCCATGGATGCATCTACATCCCCTACAACACCACTTGTACCTATGACTCGAGCACGTGCAAGAGCTCATGAAACCGAGGTGACATCACTCCTCTCACAACTCCCTTCCGATTCACATGAGACATGGTTACTACCTCAAACGGAAACGCTATGCATACTCAGGTACCAAGGAGTTAACCATGGAGAAGCTAGGAAGCAAGGAGAACCGGAAGTGGAAGACATGCGTGAAGACGGAGAGGAAAAGCGCCAAGTCCCAGACTGGCCGAACGATCCGGACGGCGGCCCAGATGATCCGGACAGAGCCTGGACGATCCGGACCCCGGTCCAGACGATCCGACTAATGCGCACCGAAGGCACCCGAAGCTCCCACCTGAAGCCGGATCATCCGAACGATGTCCCGGATCATCCGGACCCTTCCCGGACATCTGGACCCCCAGCCGGACATCCGAACCTGCACCGCCACCAGCCACGTCTCCAGCTCATCTGGGCCTCCACCCGGATCATCCGGACCAGCCCGGATCATCCAGCCAGCGCCTGCGCGCGTGTGTTGGGCTGAGCCCATGTACGCCTTCGCCCCCCTAGCCTATATATAGGACTCCTCCTCCTCACTTCGAGACTTAGCATTGTGATAGCTCATTTTGAGATAGAGCACTGCTCATCCGTATCGGATCTACTCCACGTGACGGACTATGCCTCCTCGGAGTAGATCCATTCGGATTCAAGGCCTCCATCCAGAGAAGACAATCAAGACCTCCTCATGGAGAAGAACGGTTACTCATGTATCATCCGTTGTTGACTTTGTATCTCGTGTTACTCGTGCTTCGATGATCTAGACCTTGTGTGATCGATCTCTTGTCGGTTGAGTGTTTCTCTCGTTCTTCCCCGTGATTTCCTTGTGTTCTTCCGCGCGTTCTTCGTGTTTCCCCCGTAGGATCCTCTCCAAATGTGAAAGATCGGCCCTTAGGGTTCCGCCCTACATCATCATGGTAAGCAAGTTGCCCAATGCCACGTGGCCCAAAGGGTCTTTGATCGAGACCGTCAAGGTCTGGCAGCAGGAGTGGCTCTACATCACTGAACCCCGCCACGCCAACTGGGTGGCAATTCTAGAGTTCAGATCTGGACCCCCATGAGGCTCACCTCATGGACCGCTAAGGGCCTCGATTGGGGGTCCCAAACGGAGGTGCAGATGCTACAGAAGTGCATCACCAATGTGTTGGGCAAAAATGTCGGTCTCACCAATGTGGTGCAGATCATGCTCTTCCGCCGCGTCCTCCCCTGCCAACGCCGGGCCTCCCACATGTGGGAGTTCAATCCGGAGGAGCCACGGACCCTGAAGCGCTTCTTCGGCACTACACACGAAGAGATATGGAAGCTGCTCTTCAAGGCCCAGAAGAGCTGGACCATGAAGATCGAGGATGTCGGGCTCGACATCGAGAATCCGACCACTCCGTTAGTTATTAACCTTTCTGAAGACGTGTTCGGTTAATGATTTAATCCATAGGAATCTTTATCAGCTCACTTCCTCACAGGGGTGGACAGCAAAGGCCGAGAGGATCGACAATTCGGCTCCGCTGCCAGAAGACCCAGCCACTCCCCAGTTGACGGAGATGCTGGTCCCGGCGCCCTACCAGGCGCCGGAGAAGAAGGGCAAGGAGCCCAAGGGCGGCCTCTGCCGCAGAGACCCTTCGGACGCTGTGTCCGGGGAGACCGAGATCGTCTCCTCCCATGAGGGAGACGAGGACGAAGAGGAGGAGGTGGAGAGCGATTCCCCCCGCAAAGGGAGGAGAAGAAGAGGACGGCGTCCGAAAACCCGGAGGGGGCGGCACCGAAGAGGGAGAAGATAACCCTTTCGGTCAGTTCGGACTCAGAGTCCAAACACATCCCCAAGAGAGCCCCCAGGGCGAAGCCCCTGGCTGCCTCGTAAGTTTCCAAAATCTTACTTGTTCAGTTTCCGCTCACCTGCCTCTGTCATATAAGTTATATTATTGTTTGCTTTTTAGCCTTCCCCGTGATATTTCGAACACCCCATCATCGGAGGGGAACTCTATGTCACCTGAGCAGGAGGAGAGAGACGCACCATCGTGAGCCCCCTCGCCTACTGCCATGGAGGACACCGAGGTGTTGTCCCGAAGGACTTCTCCTGGCCGACTAGGGGCGGACGAGGGCGTCGAGAAGGTGTCTGAGGTTAACACCTCGACCGCCGAAGACCTGGGGGAGGCGACCCCCAGGACCACTAACAACGGGGAGCCCCATCAGTCCGGGCCCCCACTGCACACACCATTCCAGAGACCAATGCGGCTCCGGGAAGGGATGCGCAACCCCCTTCGACAGAGGGGGGGGGGAGGAGCAGCGGCCTCTGCTAATCCGGAGGCTGCTCATGCTCTAGAGGAAGCGCTGCAGCGCGCTTCCATCATGGAGGAGCACCGCACCCTGATGGGTGCGGTTATGGAAAAGGTTTAGTTTGCAAAAAGTGGACTGAACGAAGCCTTCAATAGCCTACTTACGGGCTTTGAGGTATGCGACGTAATGTTCTAAACAAATTTATCATATGCAAAGGATAATCCTATGTATAGACAATAGCCCCCGAGACTCTGTCCGGATTAGAACAATCCGAACAGAGGATCCCAAGATAATTCGGACACTAATATACTGTGATAATGTGTGTGACAGGCATCCATGTTGGCGGCTACCACCCAGGCCGTAGAGGTTTCCGAGCTTAATCAGAAGCTGAGAGTGGCCGATGAGGAGCTCGACCACATCAACAAGCGGTTCAAGGATATGCAAGCACTACAAAAAAAAGACAGATCCGTGACATTTTGGGCTGAATGAATTTTTTTCTGTCATACATATGACACTTCTATGACGATAATTGTGACAAAACCCGGTATCATCATAGATGTGGTGGGCTCCTACTTCTATGACAAAAAATCATGACAGAAAATGGGCTTTTCGTTCTGGGCGGGCCAGAGATGCAGCTGCATGACATTCTTTGGGCCATCCATGACGGGAAAAACCGTGGTAGAAGCAAGGGGGAGGAAAATTTCGGGGAGTTACCGGTTATGGTGGGAGGTCAGGGGCGGAGCGATGCGCGTTTCTCTCGTATGTACGTGCGTGTGTGCGAGGCGTTGGCTCTAACTGAAGCCGAGCGAGGCGTTGGGCTCTAACTGAACCCGAGCGATTGCACTGCAGGCTACGCGTTACTGAACCCAAGCGATCGATCGATGGCTGTTAACTGAACCCGATGGAGCGATTCCTTCGCTACTGCTGCTAACTGAAGCCGATCAATGCTGCCTCTGGGATGAACAGTGAGCGTTGCGGGGGGAGGGGGGGTTTGGATGAACAGTGACCGGTGGCATTGCCTCTGGATGAACAGGAACCCATTGTGTGGAGGGCTGGATGAACAGTAGACGGTGGAGGGGTGGCCGTGGAGGGGTGGTTGAACAGGACCCCGTGGTGTGGAGGGCTGGATGAACAGTAGACGGTGGAGGGGTGCCCGTGGAGGGGTGGTTGAACAGTAGCCGGTGGAGTAGCGCGCGGTGGAGGCTGGATGAACAGGAGCCCGTGGAGGCTGGAGGAGGTCGACGGTAGCCCATGGAGGCTGGAGGAGGTTGACGGTGGAGATGAACAGTATCCCATGGAGTCCCGTTTTGCGGTACGCCACACCCCTCCCCCCTCGTTTCGACCGTAGCGCTCCAACACAAGTCCGTTTCGTCCGTTTTGCGGTACGCCACACCCCTCCCGATGAACAGGACCCCGTTTCGACCGTAGC
>NC_041387.1:174535939-174554713 GCF_002162155.2 Triticum dicoccoides | reverse complement strand
GACCGTAGCGCTCCAACACAAGTCCGTTTCGTCTGTTTTGTGGTACGCCACACCCCTCCCGATCAATAGGACCCCCGTTTCGACCGTAGCGCTCCAACACAAGTCCGTTTCGTCCGTTTTGCGGTACGCCACACCCCTCCCGATCAACAGGACCCCCGTTTCGACCGTAGGAGGTCCGTTTCCTTTGTTTTGCGGTATGCCAGGCCCCTCCCGATCAACAGGACCCCGTTTCGAACGTGGCCTGTCGAACACAAGGCCGTTTCCTCCGTTGTGCGGTACGCCAGGCCTCGTTTCCATCGCCTGTTCCGTCCAAGCCCTCCCGATGAACACGACCACGCATTCCATTCCGACCCAGCCGGTTGGCTCCCCGTGAACACAACAACGATGCTGTTTCTCCGTTCCGACCCAGCCATGTACGTATGCGCGAGTAGGCGTTCGAGACCCTGCCCGTATGTACATACGTGGCTGTATTTTCTTTCTTGCACCCTCGCCGCTGTACGTATGTGTACATGCTACGTGCGCGCCTCTACTACGACACGTGCGCCTCTACATCTAGGACACGTGCGTGCCTCTACATCGACCAGTATGTACGTACACGTTCGCGACCAGAATGACAATGCTACGTATGCTTCGACCAGGTGGGTCCCGACTGTCAGGCACTTCCTTGTGTGCGAAGATGTAGCTGGTGGGTCCCAGCAGTCAGGGGGGCGAATTGCCCGGACGCACTTCCTTGCATGCGAATATGTAGCTGGTGGGTCCCAGCAGTCAGGGGGCGAATCTTTTTTTTGCCCGGACGCACTTCCTTGCGTGCGAAGGTGTCGCTGGTGGGTCCCAGTGGTCAGGGGGGCGAATCGTTTTGTTTTTTTGCCCGGACGCACTTCCTTGCATGCGAAGATGTAGCTGGTGGGTCCCAGCAGTCAGGGGAAACGTTTTTTTCGCGAAATACAGTGGCCCGTCCGGTGGGTCCCAGCTGTCAGGTGGAGGAATCATTATTTTCCGCGTAATAAGGAGGCACTTCCTTGCTGCGGCCGTGGACCCAACTGCCAGCCTCTCCACGCACAATCCACGTCCGATGGAAGTCGTTCCTTGACCATGTTGACCATGTTGACCATGCTGCGCCGAGAGCACCAGGGCGGTGGACGACAGCGAGGCCTAGGAAGGGGACGACGGGGAGCCAGGGAAGACGCGGCAGTGGAAGCCCGCGCGGAGAGGAGTACGAGGGTTCACTGGTTCGGCTGTGGTGTGAGGCTGCCGTCGCCGCAGGGCCTGGCCAGCGGTGGGAATAGTAGGGGGTGGTGAGGCCTCCGCGGTAGCACAGCCGGCCATGGGAGGCAGGAGCATGCGGCACGACCGGCGCTGCTTTGGGCGGCTGGAGCAAGAAGACCAGAGGTTGAAGAAGCACTACGGTCGTTGGATGGACATCATATGGTCACTGGAGCTAGAATCGTTCATATTGACTAAAGTTGACAAAGGCCCCCATCCCAGTCAACTTAGTAGGCCCACAAGTCAGCCTCCCACCATGGTGGGTCCCAGCTAGCAAGGGGAGTATTCATTTTTTTGTGCGTAATAAGGAGGCACTTCCGGTGGGTTCGAGCTGACAGCGCGGGGAACGTTTTTTTCACGAAATACGCTGGCCCATCCGGTGGGTCCCAGTAGTCAGGGGGGAAACATTTTTTTCGCGAAATAAGGTGGTCCGCCCGATGTGTCCTTGCTGTCAGGTGGAGGAATAATTATTTTGCGCGTAATAAGGAGGCACTTCCTTGCGGCCGCCTGGACCCAGCTGTCAGCCTTTCCACGTAAAGTACTCTTCCGATGGAGGTCGGTCGTTGACCATGTTGACCACGCCGTGCCGAGAGCACCAGGGCGGTGGTCTGGACGATGGCGAGGCCTAGGAAGGGGACGACGCGGAGCCGGGGAAGACGCAGCAGTGGTAGCCCGCGCAGAGAGGAGTACGAGGGTTCACTGGTTCGGCTGCGGCGTGAGGCTGTCGTCGCCGCAGAATAACAGGGGGTGTGGGTGAGTAGAGGGATACCCTGGGCCAGCGGTGGGAGTAGTAGGGGGCGGTGAGGCCTCCGTGGCATCACAGCCGGCCACGAGAGGCAGGAGCACGCGGCACGACCGGCGCTGCTTTGGGCGGCTGGAGCAAGAAGACCAGAGGTTGAAGAAGCACTATGGCCGTTGGATGGACATCGTATGGTCACTGGAGCTAGAATCGTTCATATTGACTAAGTTGACAAAGCCCTCTGTCCCCGTGAACTTAGTTGGCCCACAAGTCATCCTCCCACTATGGTGGGTCCTATCTAGCAGGGTGGGTATTCATTTTTTTTTGTGTAATAAGGAGGCACTTCCTTGCGTGCGAAGATATAGCTGGTGGGTCCGACATGTCAGCGGGGGGAACGTTTTTTTTGCGAAATACAGAGGCCCTTCCGGTGGGTCCCAGCTATCAGGTGGACGAATCATTATTTTGCGCGTACAGTCCACGACCGATGGATGACGTTCGTTGACCATGTTGACCAGGCCGCACCGAGAGCACCATGGCAGTGGACGACGGCGAGGCCTAGGAAGGGAACGACACAGAGCCGGGGAAGACTCGGCAATGGTTGCCCATGCAGTGGGGAGTACGAGGGTTTACTGGTCCGGTTGCCGTCACCGGAAAATAACAGGAGGTGTGGGTGAGTAGAGGAATGGCCTGGCCAGCAATGAAGTAGGGTGGGGCGGTGCGGCCTGTGCGGCAGCACAGCCGGCCACGGGAGGCGGGAGCAGGTAGTCCCACCGGAGCTGGTTTGGGCGGCTGGAGCAAGAAGATCAGATATTGAAGAAGCAGCACGGCTGTTGGATTAACATCCAACGGTCACTCCTGCTAGAATCGTTTGTGGACTAAATTGACAAAGCCAAATTACATGTCAACCTAGTAGACCCACAAGTCAGCCTCCAAATCTGTCCCAAACAGCATACAACCCGAAATTTCTAGCCGGATTCAAATTAATTTTAAATCTAAATATACCTTAATTTAAATTCAATGAAATTTTACCCACACAAAAACAATGAAATTTAAAATATCAAAATCCAAAAGAAAACAATATTTGGGAACTAATTGCCTGTTTGCTGTATTTTTTTCATTTTACAGCCCATTTACTATTACTTATAGCCCATTTATTATTACTTATAGCCCATTTCTTATTATATATAGCCCATTTTCTGGGCAAAATGCATCCCTCCTCGTCTTGAAAGATTTCCAGCCCAGCAGGGCGTAGAAAAGCAAGTAGGCCTATGTTGGTTATGTTGCAAAAAACAAAATAGCTGGCTAGCCATTTTTTAGAAAGGAAAAAACAAATTGGGCTGGCCATGTGCTAAACATATGAAATAAAATCCTGGGCTAGACGGGCCACGGGTCCCGCACAACCCAGTTGATACCCTTCTCCGTCCCGAAAAAACAAAATTACTGCGCGCGCTGCTGGGTCCCTACTGTCATCCTCACCATGTACAGTCATCTCCTTATTCCTCTCGGTTGTTGACCATGTTGACAACACCGGAGGGCGGCGTCGCGGCGAGCGCGGAGGACGATGGTGAGGCCTCGGACAGGAACGAACAGGAGCCGGGGATGATCACAGCCAGCCGTGGGAGGCGGGAGCAGGCGGTCCCGCTGGCGCTGGTTTGGCTTTGGCAGCTCGAGGAAGAAGAGACTGAAGAAACGCGACAGACGTTGAATGTTAATCAAATGGTCAAGGTTGGCACAATCGTTTTTTGACTAAGCGGACACCAAGTAGCATACTTTTTTATATATAGGAAGAAAACTGCAAGGAAAATGCGTTCGTCTGCCGTCCTCCTCGCAGGGAACGTTCGCCACATATGTGACTAGCACCCTTGGTTTTCAACCAAGAGGTCTTGGGTTCGAGTCTGAGGAACTCTCAATTTTTTCCTCCTTCCTTCCTCGCAAAAAAGGGAAAGAAAATCAAAGACTTGGGAAGGCGTACAGAACAAGCTAGTGTACCAGTAAAGAGACGTTGCCGAGTTTTAGAAAAAAGAAAGACGTGCTACTGTTCGAATCCAAACCTAGACTATGACTATATATGGTGCTATGCTACTCTGCAAGTAATGAAACTGACATATCCAACGTTCGCTTCCCCTCTTCTCTACTTACTCTGCCTAGCATTAGAAGCTCTGGCCGCAGCAACCATGTCCGCTAGCTGCTCGTCCACCTGCTCTTCAGTAGGCAACAACCAGATATGCGCCAAGTCACCACCCGACCATCGCCTGTGGGTCTCATCACACCCCCGCCGGCATGCACACCGCAGCCGATTGCTCATCGCAACCCGCTGCCGTTGGTGTGGTGCCACTGCTGCAAATCACGCAGAGTCATCCGTCGCGTCTCAACCACAATCCGCAACCCTGGCCGAGTCTTCTACAAATGCCTGAATCATGGGGTAATAATATGTTTAAGTGTTGTTCTGCTGCTTTCCGTTGCTGATTTTTTTAATAGTTTGGTTGATGATCTTCCAATTTGATTCGTGCAGAAAAGGAAAGATTCATGTGATTTGTATTTCTGGGAAGTTGCTGATCTGGGGGAATGCAACTATGCTGATTATTTGGTTAGCCGAGGAATCCCAATACCAACAGGTTGGGGTGTTGGACAAGTAACTAAAGGAACGACAGAAGAGGAAGATGCAGAGCAGAAGGTTAAAGACGCAGTTCCTCTGATCATGGCCAAGGAACAGCTGCTGAACGGCCTTGATAGCAATGAGGAGATGAAAGAGCTTGTGAAGATAATGGGCAAAATCGATGTGCTCTGTAGGATGATTGTCTCTTTATTTGCAGTGTATGTAGCACTCGTGATGTATTCAGTGGCTACGACATGAGCACTTTGCTGAAACTAGTAATGAATGAAACCTGTGTAGCAGGCTGGGCGTAGTGTTGTGAACATCTAATGATTTCTATTAACGGAAATCAGGGGGTATCCCCTTTTTCTCATATAAATAAATAGATAGCAGAGGCCCTGTCGGGTCAGCTTTGTTCTCATTCGAAGACATCGAGCAAATTGCAGTCCAACAACAAACTATGTCATCAAATTCAAGTTTCACAGCCAAATATGAGTACAACTAAACAACAATGTCATCATGTTTTAGTTGTCATACAATCACCAAACACAAATCAACATACATAACAAGTGATGTTCTCACAACAAAATACTAAACAACATGTTCATCGGGTTTCAGTTGTCATAGCAAAAACAATTTCACATAGTAGATAAAAAACATCTTCTGATAGGCAAATACGACAAAAGCAATGTAATCATCATCCGCAGCAGCAGCGTCAACATCTTCGCCATGTGTATCAGTCTGAATTGTAATTCCCCATGGTGTCATCTTCTTCTTCGTCCTCAACATCCTCGAACGTTGGCTTCTTCTTGATCAACTCTTGTATGTCCACGGCACGACAGACAATCTTTTCGCCGGCGTCATTGGCGTGATGGTTCTCAAAGATATTAGTAACATCTCTGTTATCTTGTACATCAGGAGCAGTGTAAGCATCATCTTGTTGTGCAACCTCATTAAACGAATTCCTCTGCTCAAACCTTTTTAATACTCTCAAGTCATCGCTACGTGCAAATGTGTCTTCCAAGAAAATATCTGTGTTGTTTCATTTGCCAAAATAAAAGGCTCGTTGGTCTGGTACGCCGCCTTGATATTGATGGATTTGAAATAATCATCAGCTCTGGGTTTTGCGATCCTGGAAAACAGGTTATTCCAATGACAGAACAACAGAACCACACACCGATGATCCTCGAAACTGGAGATATACTGCAACTGAACAATGTCTGTTATGTTAGCATACATTTCAGTTCTCTCTTTGTCATACGTATCCGTGCTCATGATGGCACTATTTTGTGTCTTCCTGCCTTCGTCTCGTGCAAGGGTGTTGTAGCGCACATCTCCAACAACGCAAGATTCATAATGTCTTACCCGAGTATCAGGACCCATTTTCTAGCGAGTAAAGGGCATCATCAACTGCCTGCCCATCCTCCCACATCTTCTTAACCTATGGTTAGAAAATAGACAAGTTGATCATCTTATGTACTCAACTTATTAAAAGAACTGTTAGTGCACTTCAAAAGCTTACATGGTTCTTGAACCATTTCGCAAATCCTGCCATAACCAGTTTGTCAATGTTTCTTGGATTTTGCGGCAGTAACTCCTCTTTGTACATGCTGCACAACATAGTGATCACGTCAAACATCTAAATATATAAGAATGTGCTGCAAGTTTAGTAGATTATGATGTATAAGCTGCAGTACTACACTTACTTGATAGAAGGTAGTATCTCAAGACAATTATTCAACACATACCAAACCATTTTGTCCAAATCTTTAGGTTTGTCCTCTTGTCGACTCTTCCCTGTAACTGGAACAGAATAATCGAAAACATTGAGCCCGGGATTGTCTTCACCCACCTCTTTGCTAAGCTGATCAGCTGTTTCAATGTATTTTGAGCAGAATGTCAATGCTTCTGTAGCATTGTAGGCCTCTGCAATGGAACCCTCGGGTCTAGCTCTGTTCCTAACATAGCCCTTGAAAGTGCCTAGCCGCCTTTCAATAAGGTACATCCAACCATACTGTACTGGACCTCTAAGTAGTGCCTCATCAGGTAGATGAACAGCCAAATGCACCATCACATCAAAGAAGGCTGGAGGATATATCTTCTCAAGGTCGCATAGGATAGTTGGTATCTTGTCTCTAAGACGCTCCAAAGCATCTATCCTGATATTTCTACTGCAGAGTTCCCTGAAGAATTGTCCCAACTCTGCAACTGCTCTGTATAAGTCAGGGCGGCCCAATCCTCTAAGGATAACAGGTAAAACCCTTTGAAGTAGGACGTGGCAGTCATGAGTTTTCAACCCTTGTACCTTGCTTCCATCTGCACTGACTCTCCTTTCAGGGTTGGAAGCAAATCCATGTGGGAATCTCACACGTGACAGGACCTCACATAATTATTTTCTTTTTACCTTGTCCAAGACGTACACAACTGGTGCCATATCCTCTGGTTTACCATCATCTTGCACCTGCAAATCCTTTCTGATACCCAGGTGTGTCAAATCAATCCTAGATTTTAAGGTATCTTTCATCTTGCCTTCAATGTCAAGAAGTGTGCCGATAATGCTGTCACATATATTTTTCTCGATGTGCATCACATCAAGATTATGCCGCAGATCCAAATCTTTCCAATACTCCAAGTCCCACAAAGTGGACCTGCGGGTAAACAATAATATCTCTTCTACCGTGCCACGCTTTCTTTTCCCGCTACCATTACCAGGATGGTTTCCTGGTGTAATATGCCTGACCTTCTCTAATTCCACTTGCAACTCATCGGCGGTGAGCCTCTTTGGCGCATCATGGTTTTCATGCTTTGCATTGAACACATGTCTTCGGTATTTTCTAGGATGCGGCTTGTCCTTGGCAAGGAAACGGCGGTGTCCAGTGTAACAGATCTTGCTAAGTATTGCGTATGACAGCGGATTCATGTCACAGCGAACACATGCATTGTAACCATGTGTCGTTCGCCCTGACATAGTGCCCAAAGCCGGATAATCATGGATGCACCAAATTACAACAGCACGCATAAAGAAATCAGTTGGTGGGCTGCTATATAGGTCTCGAGTGAGAACACCCTTCCATAGCTGTTGAAGTTCCTCCACAAGAGGCTCCATGAACAAATCAAAATCCTTTCCAGGACTTTTTGGACCTGGGAGGAGCAAGGCCATCATGTAGTTTGATTATTTGGTGCAGACATTTGGAGGCATGTTGTAAGGGATAACAAGCACTGGCCACATGCTATATGTGGCGCTCTGGTGGCCAAATGGGTTAAATCCATCTGAAGCTAAGCCAAGTCTAATGTTTCTCGGGTCAGCAGCAAACTCTTTGTGTTTATCATTGAAGCTTTTCCACTCACTACCATGAGATGGATGGCTCATTACATTCTGATCTCTGTACTCCTGGTTCCTAGAATGCCACAGTACATCCTCTCTTGTTTCAGCATCATGAAACAACCTCTGCAATCTTGGTGTAATTGGAAAATGTCTCAGAACATTATGAGGAACCCTCTTCACAGCATCGCCATATTTCCATCTTGATGATTTGCATTTCGGGCATTCACTTAAGTTGGCATAATCCTTCCGGAACAGAACACAATTATTCTTACAAACATGGATCATATCATATCCAATTCCAACTGCACGAAGGAAATTCTTCATTTTATTGTAGGTGTGTGGTAGCTCAGACGCATCTGGGAAAGATTTGCGGAAAGCAGCCAACATCGCATCGAATGATTTGTTGGTCATCCGCTCAGATATCTTCACCTGAAGAAAGGTGACCATAGCTGAGAATACTGACAGCTTATTTCCTGGGGTGACAGCAACGTTGCATTGTTCCAACATGCGTGACCACCGTTTTTCTTCTACAGGTGAAAGTTCACGGAATGCACGAGCATTTCATAGCATTGTTTCAATGTTGGTCAAACTCACTGGCTCTGCCACCACCACCTCCTCCTCCTCTTCCACCTGAGCATCAGGCAGATCAAGATGGTGATCTGCTGCTTCCACGTAGTCAATAACATTGACGTTCACAGCTTCACCATGATGAACCCACCTAGCATATGTGACCTACATCCCATACAAGTGTAGATGATTTTGCACAGTTGACTGGGGTCTTGTAACTGAATTCATACAACTGCTACATGGGCAGAGCACATCTGATTTCGGACCACCGTACTCAGCTCTGATAAAGTTCATGAAGTTTTCAACCCCCTCGACATATGCAGCGGAGAATCTTCGAGCAGACGTTATCCAAGTCCTGTCCATCTGTTAGACATACAAATTAGTTCTTCTACTAGATATTACAGGAAAAACATATATGCTTTTGTATGAAGTCCAGAAAAAATACCTAGGTCGATTTCTAAAGCTATGGCAAGATATTTGGACGAGCAGATCTAAGTAACGAAATATATGTAAAGCTAATTCAGCAAACAGATTTGAGTGCTAAATTATGGCATGCTGTTTCAGCAGTCAATGAGCTCGAGCACACAACCATCGAACTATCGAAGGCCATCGCAGTAACAAAGATCGAGTATAAAACGGTGTAGAGCTATTTCACCTAACAGATTGGCTACTAGACCATGGCAATCTACGTCACAATAAATATATGGCAGGATATTTTAGCAACTAATCGGCCTTGGCATGCCATCTCATCTAAGCAGATTAAGTGCAGAATAGGGCAAGGAAGCTTCTTAAGCAGAGCATATTGACAATAAACTATTTCGGCAAACAGTGAGATTAATAGCGTCTATCAGCTAACATTCAGCGCTACACCGACATGAATGGGGCCTCAGTCTAGAATGCGCGTACTGTGGGAGAAGCTGACCACCGTGTGTCTCCACACGAACGTCGCCAGCGGTGGCGGCACTGACCGTCGTGCGCCTCCACAAGAACGTAGCCAGAGGTGGTGGCGCGGCTAGAGGACGGCAGTCTACGAGAGCGTACTGTGGGAGCGAGAGGATTGCCGTGCGTCCCCTCGACGAACCGCGGCACCGACGTATAGGCGCGACGGGGAGGGCGTCTTTGGCGGAGCGAATGGAGTGGAGGGGGATGGGGGTTTGGGGAATATTTGGCCGAAGGGCGGTTGAATCGAATTTGGGGGGAATTTTTGTGTGTGTGGGGGGAGGGGGAGGATTTTCGCGCGGTGGGCGGGGGGAGTTTGGCGCATGGTCGGTTTCTCCAAGTGCAGTCCCACGTGTCAGTGAAGAGGCAAGCCGAAGTGCGTTCCGTTTGCGTGAGCCGTGTGCAGGACCGAACGTGTGTGGGGTGCAATGCGACCGCGACATGAGTGCTGTGAGTGTACCACCTTTTTTCCTTTTAAACTAGGTGCTTCGCCCCCTCAAAAAAAATGTTGCTTCGTGCGATCCATCGATACTACTACTAGTAATCCGGTAATCCCAACTAAAACAAGCGGCCGGGTCTTTTCCCGCGCGATATGCTGGGAGGTTGGCTTAGTTGGGTTTTTAGATTTGTCTTGGTTCAATAAAAAGCAGAGTTGGTGATGATGGTGTTCCTCTCATCCTGCAATATAGGCCGTCCGATCTATATCTAATGGATAGGAAGGAAACTATGACAATTTATCCGCACTCCTCTCCACATTTGCAGATAAGGCTTTCCCTCATTCATCCTTTTCTCCCACAAGATCTTGATCTTACATGCACTAGTACTCCTACAATATGTATATTATTGTGAAAGTTCATATACACCGGCCGATATTAATGCAAACACGGCAGATTTTCATTACATTTCGAACTTTTATAAGACAGAAAAATAAAAGAAACCCGACCCTAAACCTATTCTACGGCGGCGACCGACGTCCTCCCTCTGCGATCTCTATGTACGGGGGTGGGGTTCAAGACCCGTGAAGTGAAGGTGCGGTCTCCGGCGAGGAAGAGTAGAACACGGGATACAGATCGACCAGTTGGCACACCATGCCGTGCCGCCTCCCATGCCCTACTCATCCTCGGAGGAGTCCCCGACCTCGGCGGTGCCGGACGTTGGACGGCGGCAAGTAGGACGCGTGGCTGACGGTGCTCCCGTCATCGGCCGCCAGCGTGGCCACCGCTTGTGCGGTCGCGTCCGTGTCCGGCTACGCCGCTATTGCGTCGCGAGAGGCGACTTGAGCAAGGGCGGCGACCTCGAGCTTCATCCCTGAAGACAAGCTCTCCCGCAGAGTGTTCGCACTTGCGGTCATGGCGGATGTGGTGTCAGGTAGGAGGACGATGCGCTATGGTGTGGAGGTTAGCTGTGCGTTGCCGCTTTAAGTAGCGCATTCCGGTGAGGCCAAGCGTCCGGGTGCGTCATTAAGTCGCCGGAGTTGGTTCCTCGGGCACCGAGCCTCTTAACGACGACATACGAACGAACGACATGAATGCGGGCAGCTGGCGCCGGCTGGGAACGCACCACGCGACGGCGTGAGGGACAAGGGCTTTGGTGTGCCAGGGTAGTCAGCTGCGGTCGTGGCAACGTTGGAGATGCCCTTTGCTCAAATGCGATCCCTGCATGTCATTGAAAAAGCAAGATGACCCGGCATGGTCTCAGGTCCAGAGGATGCAGTGGGCCGCGCTACACCACTCCGCGGACGCGTCGCGGCGCCCCGTGCATCCACGATGAGCCGGGTGTTGGGGTGTGTTTGGATTGTGGCCAAAGTGCACCTTACCAAAATTTTGGTCATGACCCAAAGATTGGTCTTTGTTTGGATGGTTGCCATTTCTTTGGCATGCCAATGAACTCTAGCCAACTCTAGTTCATTTTTCTTACCAATGTCGGCAAATCATGGGCAACCAATACCTCAACCAAAATTTTGGCTACCCAATGCTTTGATGGGGCAACCTTGGGCACAAACCAAACATACCGTTGGGCATGCCACAGCACAAACACCACCCTCGGCACACTGAAACTGACCGTGTCTATCGACGATATGAGTGTGTCGCTCACCGCGGTCGCCGTGTCCAGAGGCGGTGCTGGAGCCGTGCCCCGTTGTTGGCCCCAAAGACCCACATGAACGATTGTCGGTGGCGAGGAGATCGTGGGCCAGCTCCTCCATTGGACTAGTCTGCGCTACGTCGTCCCGACGGGTGTGCCCCACATGTCGGTTTCCCTGTTTTCCCTGCCATATTCGAGCGTCAGTGCTCCGCGTTGCGCATTAGGCCTTTCACTATGTAGGCCAAGCGAGACAACTTATTGTTTATTTGAGCCGTTCAAGTGAAATCATGTGGCGTTTGCTTATTTCTCATTCATCTCCAACCCTCTTCTCCATCGATCATGTCGCCCTCCAGTCGAGTCCATCCTCCCGCATGCCTCATTTGAACATTCTGCCGAGTATCATTCGCATGTACCCACCCTAGTCCTCTTTCAATAGATCTCCGGACCCCAAGATGAAATTGAGAGGGAACGAGTGGGGGCACGTGATACCTAAGGCGGATTCAAAATTTTGAACCGGTGATCAAAGCATCCGCAAATCATATATAAAGGGTATTCAATGTTTGTTTCGTTTTTGAACGTACAATATACTCCCTCCTATCCTTTCTACCTTACATATAAGTTTTATGTGTAGTCAAAGTATCTCTACTATGATAAAAAAGGTATCAACATTCAACAACGCCCAATCAATATTGTTAGATTCGTACGTACTCCTAGATTTGTACTCGAGATGGTTTCCAATTTGACTATTGACAAAATTAATAGTACTCCTTTCACATAGGTGAGTAAGTCATCTTAGGCTGTGCACTGTGACCAAGGAGGAGGGGAAAACGAGAGACATTAATGTTTATTTGCTAATTAATAGTATTGCATGCAATGAACTAACCACTGCATGTCATGTTTGATAATCTCAGGTCATTAAAAGCATGCACACCCTCATCTCTTATTGGTTCATATGTCAAGAAACAAGAAACGAGGTAGAAGTTAATGCACCGCGCCTACGTGTTTTGGGATTATTTGGTTTTCGTAAGATGACTTACAAACCTAGACGGAGGGAGTGCATGAGATGTATAATGTGAAAATTATATCATTGGAAACTCCTTTCACATACGAAATTGACCATATGCTTTGTGTAAGTTGCATGTCATATATTATTACTCTAACATTTGGTCAAAGTTAGCCTCGAAAAACGCATTAGACCTTGTATGCTTTGTGTAAGTTGCATGTCATATATTATTACTCTAACATTTGTGTA
Source organism: Triticum dicoccoides (assembly GCF_002162155.2). NCBI lineage: Eukaryota > Viridiplantae > Streptophyta > Magnoliopsida > Poales > Poaceae > Triticum > Triticum dicoccoides. Next base: position 174,541,953 of record NC_041387.1, on the reverse strand, counting down.
AGTTGCATGTCATATATTATTACTCTAACATTTGGTCAAAGTAGTATAGTGGAAGTGGATCCTCTGACGTAGGTATCCCTGCCTTACCCTCCCTTTCGGTCACTTACTGGCGGACCCCATGCTTGCTAGGCCCCGCATGTCAGTTACTCAATGGGTTCAGCCACGTCAGGGGATCCTCATCCATAGTATACTCCCTCTGTTTTTATTTACTCCGCATAAAACAGAGGGAGTAGTGGTATAATAAATGGCGCGGGCGGGGGAGGGGGAGGGACGTCGGTTTGCTCTCAACCGCGGTCCCACAAGCGAGCAAAAACGCAAGACGAAGTGCATTCCATTCGGTGAGCGACGTGGTGGGTCCAGCGTGCCGGGCTGCAACGCGAACGCGACAAGAGCGATGTACAGTCAAAACTGATTGACCGGTCGTCACCGGAACCACTATTCACACCAGAACCTTCGCTGCTCGGCCTACTACAGCCACTGCCCTAAAACCACACCAAATATCCAACCCATTCCCCCACCTTTCGATCCCCTAGCCCGCATCAAGCGTCCCCTAGTTTGCCGGAAAGCCATGGTGCACCGCAAGATCACTTACTACAAGATGCTGACGCCGGAGTGCCGCGCAGAAATCGCGGCAGCGGTCGGTGCCACAGACCTCCGTTCCCAAGCTCGCTTTGCGGCGGGCCAATCCCCGAGTTCTCTGGAGCCAAGCTACGACGAGGAGGAAGCCGATCCAATGTTCACTGCGGAGGTCGCGGCGCAGAAGGCCCCCGATGGGTATGAGACGATGGACGTCGACTTCGTGCCGACGTCCGAGTCCCCCATGGTGCAGGCGGACCAGCAGTTCAACATGGCGATACTAAAGAAGGACCGGAAGGCAGAGGCTCAACTCGACGCGGAGCGCGCGCATGCCGCTGCCATCGAGGCTCTCCTGCAGGCAGAACCAGATGTCGTGGATGTGAACCGGGTGGCGGAGGCTCAACTTGAGGCGGAGCGCGCGGATGCCGCTGCCATCGAGGCCCTCCTGCAGGTGGAACCGGACATCCTGGACATGAACCAGGCAGCAGAGGCTCGACTCGACGTAGAGGGCGCGGATGACGCTCTCATCGACGCCCTCCTACGGGCGGTACCGGAAGTCCTCGACTTGAACTGGGCGGCAGAGGCTCGACTCGACGCGGAGCGCGCGAATGGCGCTCTCATCGACGCCCTCCTGCAGGCGGAACCGGAAGTCCTGGACTTGAACCGGGCGGCGGAGGCTTGACTCGACGCGGAGTGCGCGGATGCCGCTCTCATCGACGCCCTCCTGCAGGCGGAACCGGAAGTCCTAGACTTGAACCGGGCGGCAGAGGCTCGACTCAACGCGGAGCGCGCGGATGCCGCTGCCATCGAGGCCCTCCTGCAGGCGGAACCGGACGTCCTCGACTTGAACCGGGATGTGCTCTCATCCGTGCAGAGCGCCCGTACGCTCTGCTTGAACGAGTAGCTGGAGGCCGAGGACAACCATGGTGCGGAGACACACGTCGGCAGCGACGGCTGGTTCGCACTAGTAGCCAAAGACGATGAGGCCGTCTCTTTCCGCGAGCAGTGGTAGTTTTTCTTTATGTTGTTGTTTTTATTATTATGGATCTTTTGTTGTGTAAAAACATACTATTTGTTATGCGAGTCGCCTGAGTCTACCATTTCAGGCGGTTGGATGAATATCCTACGTCTCCTAACCCTTCTTTCCTTCTTCCTCACCTCTTCTTCTTCCCCAACAGACCACCGCACGGGCCGTACGGATACTCCGGTTGGATAAACATACTCTATGAACGAAAATTATGTGTCAGCGATAAGATGGCTGAGTTTGGTTTGTTCACATGCGACAACACATGTCAGTGAGGGTGCGTTCCCTTGGTTGGGTTTGCGGCGTGCATGAGCGAAGTGTGAGGGTGCGGTGCGACCGTGTGAGGGTGCGGTGCGACCGCGACAACCGTGCGCAAGTGTACCTCCTTCTCATTTTGAAAACTTTAGGCAAGCTTGGAAAAAATGTGTGGCGAAGTTTAGCAATGCAAGGCCTAGACCCAAACAGGATAAGTACGTACTACCTCTGTCCGGGTTTATTGGTCTCCATTGTATTTCGTGCCAAATTTTGACCATAGATTAAACTAAGAAAATGTTCATGCATGTCACCAAACATTATATTTTTCAAAACTATGTTCAAATATGAATCCAATGAGATAATTTTTCTTGACATGCATTAACATTTTGTTAGTTAAATCTTTAGTCAAAATTTGGCACAAACTATAAAAGGGACCTATAAACCAGGACGGAGGTAGTACGTACTAGGAGTACTAGTGTTAAAAAAGAAAGGCGGGGTTTTCCTTTGATACAAATCCTCGTTTCACGTGTCAATTAATGGGTATTTTTTTCTCGAAAGACCAAAGAGCTAACCATCTCACTCCTCATCGCTTGATTAATGCAGCGCCATGCAAACGAACCTTCTCACTTCCGCATGCATGCAGGGGATATTAATGTCCTTGGTTGGTAACCCCATCAATTTTGCCTCGATTAGTGCTAGTGGCCCTTTGCAAATTGTAATTTTGATATACTGGCCTTGTGTACAAAAAAGGGCGGTAGTAACTATATATGAATTCCTTGCCCATTGCGGTGACGTCGACGACTTTTTTTTTATGGTTTGGCGAAGTGCGTTCGACGGAGAACACCATTGAGGGAGACCACGGTAAGTCGTTCGCAAGTGCCGCCTGCAAGCCGAGACAACCGCCTTATTTGCATCCAGGAAGTCCTTTACTACTACCTCCGTCCTGGTTTATAGGTCCCCTTTGTAGTTTGTGTAAAATTTTGACTAAAGATTTAACTAACAAAATGTTAATGCATGTCAAGAAAAATTATCTCATTGGATTCGTATTTGAACATAGTTTTCAAAAATATAATGTTTCGTGACATGCGTAAACATTTTGTTAGTTTAATCTATGGTCAAAATTTGGCACGAAATATAATGGGGACCAATAAACCCGGACGGAGGTAGTAGTACTACTACTAGGAGTACTAGTGCGGTGAGATGGTTTCTCGAAGAAGACGATGGAGAAGCGGAGTCAGCGAAGAGTGAAATGATAGTTGCTTCGTCCGTGCTTTGTGATTTGACGCCTCACTGCTTTGTGATTTGTGATAGAAGGGACAGGGGAGTATACTCTATGCTCTATAATGTACTACTCCTACATGTGTCCAAGCATGGGAGAAAGAGGAGAGACGTTGCATTTTTCTATTCCTTCAATCAATCAATCAGGGAGCTTCGGTTCCATCTTTTTGGCTTTGGCAACGCCATCCACAATGGTTCCCACGATGCCAAAAGATATTTTCACATTTGGCTACACATTGTGGATGCCCTTAACCGTACCACTTGGTTTTGCTCCTGTGTGCTATCTATAAAAATCTCAATTATATTGATCTAAAAAATTATAGAATCAAAGATTAGTAAAAAGGAGGTGATTTTGCCGCGCGGATGGCGGGGGAGGTTTCTTATTTTCGGAGGATGTTGTCCTGGCGGTTTGCTAACATGCGGTCCCACATGTCAGTGCTTTACCAAGCTGATCCGCGTCCCACATGAGGCAGAACAACGGCAGAAGCAACACGTGGTTAAGTTGAAGAAGATGAGGGAGAAGCGACCAAGCTGATCTGCGTCCCACATGAGGCAGAACAACGGCAGAAGCAACACGTGGTTAAGTTGAAGAAGATGAGGGAGAAGCAGATTCAGCAACGAGTGAAATGATGGTTGCTTCGTCCTTCCAACTTCTTTTTTTAGCATTATTACTTCGTCCCTCCAACTTAACTGTAGGAAAGGTGCAGCTTTGTGATTTGACGCCTCATTGCTCATTACTATGCCGGCGCCATGACTGGGGTGCTTCACCCCGACTGCTCTACACTGTATTCCGGTATGGCACGTGGACCCGGTAGCTTGATGTCCCACATGTCGGTGAAAGGGACTAGAAGATTTATGAAAGTGAGCACTCCACTCTTACGACAGAGGAGTAGACGACACGACGCCCCAGTGAACTGTCACTTGTACTATATAGTACTATAGTTTTGCTGTTTCGCACGATCCATCGATACAAACCCGATTAAACAGGAAAGGGCGGAATTTTTCCCGTGCGGTAGATGATACTGGCCATACATTTCAAAGGCAATTTTAATGTATGCAAACTGAATAATTATAAGAAACAATATGATATCTAGTAAAACTAAAAACACATATGATTTATTGTGTTAGAGTGTAGTAGTAGTGCTGTATTGCATAGTTGTTAGATGTAACATGCAAGAACGTGTAGAGATGTAGTTTTGGAGGGCCTACAGAGAGAAAAGCGTAGTACAGTCACCAAACTTCAGAATAAGCTGATTACGGTCACTATATACGTTTTGCGGTGATTATCCGGTCACTTGCTCATAGTTCAGCATCGGATTGCACTCTGTTGACCAGCCAAATAGTCTGCGTGGCGCCATGTTGACTAGTTAAATTGACCACGTTCCTTGTGGGTCCCACCTGTCAGTTCGCATAGGGAAAAAAGGTCAGATAAACACAAATTTAGGCAGGCGTGACAAGGCTCCAACCCATGCGCGGGAATCACCTGGTTGTGTATGTGTCTGTCAGGGCCTGATGTGTGCGCATGCACGTGTAGGTTGAGCACTTGAGCGTGAGAGTGTGTGTTGGTCGTGTGGTGTACTGGTGTGTGCATGCATGCGTGCGTGTGTGCGTGTGAGTGTTGCGTGCGTGCGCGGCTGCGTGTGTATGTATGAGTGTTGCGTGCGTGCGTGGGTGCATGTGTTTGTGTGAGTGTTGCGTGGATGGAGTTCGTGTGCATGTGTGCATGTGTGTATAATCACCACACCAGCTCATGTGTGTTAAAACAGACGGCTCAACATACCAATACAAGGCCACCTTGTCCGCTGTGCCCGCGGTCATGACTTCGCACCACCATCAAAATATTTTTTTGTCATTTGTTTTCATTCTTACTAGCAAGATGCCCGTGCATTGCACGTAACATCAAGATGCATTTATATGACTTGTTTATCTTGTGAGAGAAAAGGATGAACGAGGGAAGGCCTTATTTGCAAATGGGGAGAGGTGTGTGGGTACCTTTTTGCAAAACTGCCATAGTTTCTTTCCTATCCGTCAGATATAAATTGGACGGCCTATATTGCAGGATGGCAGGCACACCATCATCACCACTCTGTTTTTTATAAGAGTGTATTTTAAGTATTTTATAATAGTGTAGATGTAGAGTAGGTACAAGTGGACAGGTGGGCATGATGTTAGTGAGATAATGTGATGCAACACTAGATTAGGTGCCACGTGGAGCGTTCAACTGGTCAACTAGTCATCTCATGAGCAAATACAAAGTTGTACGGTGAGCCCGTGACTGTATAATAACCACTAAACATAAACGGTGACCGTAATGAGTGGATTATGAAGTCCAATGTATGTATCGTGCTTTAACTTCAAATACAATGATCGTCATTGCATATATCGCGAGAGAAAGATGAAACACGCGTGAATTTTCTGGGGGCTTACTTTTAGAGGACATGGAGATAGTTTTGTGTGCATACGTGAAAGGGCCGTACAGGGTGGAGGGGTATGCGATGGAGAGAGAGATGCTCTTCATTTCTCTTTATTATGACTAACTTTGTATATAGTATAAAAATATACAAATTCACAGTGCGGAATAAATATCATTGTGGGCACAATGCAATGCAAATTAGCATTCGTACTCCTCCATATAACTTTGTAATGTTGTATATATGTAGAAACTCTAAAATAATTTTTTGGCCACACTTTATTCAAAAGGAATGTTGTATGCAAAATAAACGTGAAGAGAGGGCTTTTTAGATCAATGGGGTACGTGATGTAACATGTGTGAATGTGTAGTTGATGCATTTGGCGGGGCCTAGAGAGGTATGTGTGTGTATTACGTATTCGAGAGAGGCATGGATAGAGGGGCCGACGGGGGGCGTGGGAGAGATAGCAC
>NC_041387.1:174476015-174535514 GCF_002162155.2 Triticum dicoccoides | reverse complement strand
GAGGGTGGTCTAGAGAGAGAGACGAATATGACATCACGACAAGAGATTCCATTCCCTTGAGTGTGTATATGCAAGGGGGGGGGGGATAGAGGCACCAGGAGAATTTTTCTGTGTGTGTGGTGTTTGTGTTGGTGTGTGTGGGTGTGAGAAGATAATGAGACGTGGGGGCAGAGGGTGTGTCACCGCGTGAGGTCCGGTGGGTCGAGGTGAGGCCCTTTGTTCGGTTCCGTCCTGCGCCACATTGGAGTAGAATCTAATTTTGTTTTCCATGCAATGTTGTAGAGCTATCATATGTCTCCTGTCATTTATTTTTAAGCCACCTGCTATCTGCTACTTTTACAGTGCACTAGTTCTGCACACACTTCACCCATACTCTCACTATTGTGTTTTTATGCAAGGGTATTTCAGACTCTCCTGCCGAAAGAGAAGTAGCAAAGAAAAGAGAGAAGTCGCTTCAGCTTGGTATACGGGTAGGCAAGACACGTTACAACGCTATAAAGGGTGCAGTGTCAGCAAATGGAGACGGTAAACGTAGCTCTGTAGTTGATGACCTCGCTCGCAATGAACCACCATCCTAGGTGCTTGCTTTAACTTTGCGGTGTCATATGTGGTTGCATGTTGGTGTCTAGCTTGTATTCGAAAGGCCGAAGTCGTCCTTTATTAAGATAAGGAAAGATATTTTTTTACATGAACCACCATCCCGTGAGCACCAGAAGACAAATAGCTAGTCAGGGCACTGGCCGAGCCAGTGACAAGCCCAGCAAAGACAGGCATCACCTGGAAGCCAACTAAAAATCCGCGATGGTGGCGAAGCAGCCCGCCTCCCACCAGGCTCTCAGGTCCTAGATGATCATGTTCACCACTCCAGCCGGATGTCTAGCTTGTATTGCTTCCAATTTGGTTAAATTGCATCTGCTTAACTTACACATTATACCTTTGAATATGACATGCCTTTCTATTTTTGGTACATACTAGTACATCTATGTATTAACCATGGTTTTACATCAAACTAATGTTCTTGTGGATCCCTCATCAATCACTTATGACGAGGCAGGCAGGCAAGGGGACTACTCCTCATTTAAAGAATGCAGCGTCAGCCTCCCGACATGATTCTCAAGAAACAGAAATGCTAGATGAAGATAGTGAACGTAGCTCTGTAGTTGATTACAACATTTCCCCTACACTAGCATTGCAGGTGCTTGCTCTAACTTGGCAGCGTGATATGTGGTTGCATGTTGCATATGGTGTCTAGATTGTAATTCTTCCAATCTGGTTAAACTGCATGTGCTAGTCTGCTTAGCTTATACTCCTGTAAATGTGACATTATACCTGTTAATGTGACATGCCTTCCTATATTTACATAGTACATCTGTCTATTAAGCATGTCTGAGGGAGTCCTGGACTAGGGGGTGTCCGGATAGCCAAACTATCATCATCGGCCGGACTCCAAGACTATGAAGATACAAGATTGAAGACTTCGTCCTGTGTCCGGATGGGACTTCCCTTGGCGTCGAAGGCAAGCTTGGCGACACGAATATGTAGATCTCCTACTATTGTAACCGACTCTATGTAACCCTAGCCCTCTCCGGTGTCTATATAAACTGGATGGCTTTAGTCCGTAGGACGAACAACAATCATACCATAGGCTAGCTTCTAGGGTTTAGCCTCCTTGATCTCGTGGTAGATCTACTCTTGTAATACCCACATCATCAATATCAATCAAGCAGGACGTAGGGTTTTACCTCCATCAAGAGGTCCCAAACCTGGGTAAAACATCGTGTCCCTTGTCTCCTGTTACCATCCGCCTAGACGCACAGTTCGGGACCCCCTACCCGAGATCCGCCGGTTTTGACACCGACATTGGTGCTTTCATTGAGAGTTCCTCTGTGCCGTCGCAATCAGGAGGGATGCCTTTTCCCGTCTTTAAAGACGGCGCCGTCGTCAAGGGAGCTTTGGCCCCCGACCAAACTATCCGGCTAGGCGGTTTTCTTATGACCGCCTGTTCGGCCGCCGCTCCGACAATGACCTCTCGAGTCATCAAAAGCGATCTTCATGTCAACTCGGAATTCACCGAGCAGCTAGATCCGATGGAGCTCTCCTCCGTAAATGAGCTCTTGGATCGCATCACCACCCTAGGAGTCGCCACGGACTATGATCAGATTGGGCTTAAAACCGATCTGAGAGAAATTAATTCTCCCCAGGCTACGCACCACGTTGTCGTGGTAGAGGAACAACGCGGCGACTCTTTCTCTATGTTAAAGACCAGTTATGTCCGGATTCCCGATCCCTTCATGCCGGATTCCCGCGGAGGGACGGATGTCAATCAAGTACTGAACCTAAAGTCAGGCATCGGACCAGATTAGTTGGATAACATCCAGCAATCCAAGCTTCCAAGTCCGGAAACCTCTCGGCCTTTGAGCCTCAGATCGGGCGGGGTTCCGAATTTAATTCCGCCCGCCCACCCAAACATAAGCGATCTACCTCAAATACGGCAAGAGCCCGATGAAACAGTACATCACTACTGGGCCAGATTCCTCCTGGTCATGGACAGGATAAAAGACTGCCGTGAGGAAAGTGCAATCTCAATTTTCTGCAACAATTGCACGGACAAGGGAATCATGAACGCCATAAGTCGTCGCGAAGTTACACGCTTCGCCGATCTGGCGACCATAGTACAAAAATACTGTGCGATGGAGAGTGCCTGGAAAACCGAAACCAGGTTTTGGGACAATCCGGCCCTGAATACAACCCTAGTTCGAAATAAAAGGGTGCGTCATACTCAAGCACCTGGGCTAAAAACCAAAAACCAAAACCCCCCTAAAGGGCACGGAACCATGCTGGAGGGATGGCTCAACGGACCCTGTAAAATCCACAATACGGAGGGCGCCACTCCAATACATAGCCTTCGAGCATGTTGGATACTACGACAGGTGGCCAAAAGTGGCGAAGGCTTTCTAGCCCTGGGCAACCAGCCCAACAGTACCAGTACGGTATTAACAGTCTTCGAGACTTTCGCATCAAATAACATGCGGAAACGAACAATCTGCAGCCTCGCCGAAGTCTACCAAGTAGCAACAACAAATCCATGGAGCGACACGGCTATCACCTTCAATGCTAGCGACGAACCTAAATTCCGAACAGCTCGAGCACCAGCCGCATTGGTCCTCAGTCCGATAGTGGACGGCTTTCGTCTTACCAAGGTACTCATGGACGACGGCAGTGGATTAAACCTCATCTACGAGGAAACCCTCCAAAAAATGGACATTGACTGGAGCCGCATTGAGCGAAGCAGCACAACCTTCAGAGGAATAATCCCTAGTCGAGAAGTACGCCGCACAGGAAAAATCACACTAGACGTAGTGTTTGGCTCGCGGACAATTACAGGTCCGAAGAGGTCACGTTCCAAGTGGCCCCATTCGGCAGCAGATATCATGCCTTGTTAGGGCGAGAGGCATTCACAATCTTCCAAGCTATACCCCATTACGGGTACATGAAGCTCAAAATGCCCGGGCCCAATGGAATAATCACTCTTGTCAGTGATCCAGATATAGCACTCCACGCTGAAAATAAGACAGCCGCACTGGCCCTAGAGGCATTATCCGAAGCCCTAGCGGCAGAGGAACTCACTGCGCTGCACTCCACGGTGGATAGGGACGATGTGATACTCGATAAGAGGTCTAAGTCCACCTCTTTTAAACCAGCAGACGAAATAGTCAAATTCCAGGTCCATCCAACGGACCCTACAAAGACGGCCTCCATTGGGGCACAATTAAATCCTGATGTAGAAGCCGCACTACGAGAATTCCTTCGGGAAAATTGGGACATTTTTGCCTGACACCCTTCAGACATGCCAGGAATCCCACGCAGGCTAGCAGAACACAGCCTAAATATCCTAAAAGGATTCAAGCCGGTCAAACAGGCTCTTCGGCGATTTTCCGAACCCAAAAGACAGGCAATGGGAGAGGAGCTAGCCAAACTCTTAGAAGCCGGATTCATCAGAGATATAAAACATCTGGACTGGCTAGCCAACCTGGTAATGGTACCAAAAAAGGACAAATCCTGGCGCCTTTGTGTCGATTTCAAAGACCTTAACAAGGCCTGTCCAAAGGACCCTTTCCCTCTCCCTTGCATTGACCAAATCATCGATGCTACCGTAGGGCACAACTCATTGTGCTTCCTCGACGCATACTCCGGATACCATCAAATCAAGATGGCGGAAAAAGACCAGGCCGCAACGGCATTCATTACTCCGTACGGACCATTTTGCTTCAACACAATGCCCTTCGGACTCAAAAACGTCGGCGCAACATATCAGCGCATGATTTAGACATGTCTGGCCACCCAGATAGGCAAAACAGTGGAGGTGTACGTAGACGATGTGGTCGTTAAGACCAAACACGTCGAAACTCTAATAGACGATTTGAGGCTTACATTCGACAACCTTCGAGCATACGACATTAAGCTCAACCCGGAAAAATGTGTTTTCGGCGTACCAGCCGGAAAGCTCTTGGGCTTCATTGTATCCGGTAGAGGAATTGAAGCAAACCCAGCCAAGATCCGGGCTCTGTCACAATTGGATATCCCAAAAGACCTCAAACAAATACAAAAATTGACAGGATGCATGGTGGCTCTAAGCCGCTTCATCTCTCGATTGGGAGAAAAGGCGCTGCCCCTCTATCGCCTCCTCCGGCGCACCGAACACTTTGAATGGATGGATGCTGCCACGGCCGGACTCGAAGAAATTAAGGCCATATTGGCAACAAATCCGGTCCTGGCTGTGCCCAACTTGGGCGAACCTATGTTATTATATATCGTGGCAACACATCAAGTTGTCAGCGCCGTACTCGTCGTCGAACGAGAAACAGAAGGGCAAAAATTCCCTCTTCAAAAACCAGTGTACTACGTATCCACTGTCTTAACTCCATGCAAGTCCCGGTACCCACATTATCAAAAGATAGCGAACGCGGTGTTCATGGCTTCCCGGAAGCTGCGACACTACTTTCAAGAGTGTTCCATAACGGTGGCCTCCGAAGTACCTCTCAATGATATTATAAATAATCGCGACGCGACGGGCAGGATTGCCAAATGGGCCATTGAGCTCTTACCGTTTGACATAACCTACAAACCACGACGAACTATCAAGTCGCAAGTTTTGGCTGACTTCATCGCCGAATGGACCGAAGCCGAACTCCCTAAAGAGTACGGCGCATATTCCAATTGGATCATGCATTTCGACGGCTCCAAAATGTTGGCTGGCTTGGGGGCTGGCGTTGTCTTGACGTCCCCAACCGGAGACACAGTCCAATACATACTTCAAATAATGTACATGGACTCCAACAATGCAGCCGAATACGAGGCCCTTCTACATGGCCTCCGGATGGCAATCTCCATGGGTATTCAACGCCTAGAGGTGCGCGGGGATTCAAACCTCGCAATATCCCAAGTAAATGGAGACTTTGACGCCAAGGATCCGAAAATGGCAGCCTACCGTAACGTCGTCCTAAAAATGTCAGCACGGTTCGAAGGACTCAAATTCCACCATGTAGCCCGGGATAATAACCAGGCAGCAGACGTGTTGGCACGCATCGGCGCAAAACGCGACGCCGTCCCTCCAAACATCTTCGTGGAACGGATCTTTAAGCCATCCGTATTATGGGAAGAGGAGCCCGGAAATAACAACCCGAAACCAACTGCACCACCCAACACAGAACATTCTGACACAATCGGTGGCTCAGCCAATGAAATAACACCTTCAGCCCACGAAATAATGGCAGTAATTGCCCCGTGGACGGAACCATTCCTAGCCTACTTAATCAGGCAGGAACTTCCCGAAGACCAAAATGAGGCCCGCTGCATAGTTCGGCGATCTAAAGCCTACAAGGTCCATGAGGGAGAACTTTATTAGAAAAGTACAACCGGAGTCCTTCAAAGGTGTATCTCCGAAGAGGAAGGGCGAAATCTCCTGGCTGAAATTCACGCCGGACTCGGCGGGCACCACGCTGCAGCCTGGGCCCTTGTAGGAAAGGCCTTCCGTATAGGATTTTATTGGCCGACAGCCCGGGCAGATGCTCAGGACTTAGTCCAACGATGCGTTGGTTGCCAGCTCTTTGCTAATCAAAGCCACATGCCACCCACCGCCCTCAAAACTGTACCCATCACTTGGCCGTTCGCGGTCTGGGGGCTTGACATGGTTGGACCCCTTAAAGGGGGAACCCACAAGCACAAATACTTATTGGTCATGGTGGACAAATTCACCAAATGGATAGAGGCCAAGCCAGTTAAAACGGCAGAATTCGGACCTGTGATAGACTTCATATCTGGGGTAGTACACCGTTTTGGCGTCCCCCACAGCATCATCACTGATAACAGCACGAATTTCACGGCCGACGAGGTTAAACTCTGGTGCAAAAACATGGGCATCAAGCTCGACAACGCTTCAGTCTACCACCCTCAAACTAACGGTCAAGTGGAACGAGCAAATGGTCTAATCATGAGCGGCATTAAACCCAGATTAGTGCGGTCCCTCACAGAATCTAACACGCACTGGGTAGAGGAGCTCGACTCCGTACTCTGGGGGCTGCGGACCACGCCAAACCGCACTACCGGATTCACACCATTTTTTATGGTATACAGCGCCGAGGCAGTTTTGCCCTACGATATAATTCATGACTCACCTCGCGTGCGCATGTACGAAGAAAGAGAAGCCGAGTTGGATCGGCAGGACAGTTTGGACGCCTTAGAGGAGGAGCGCGACATGGCAAAATCCTGTTCCGCATTCTATCAGCAGCAGGCTGGAAGATATCAAAGCAGAGAAGTATGGGCCAAAACTTACAACATTGGTGAGCTAGTTCTACGCCTACCGGACAAGAAAAAGGACAAAATTAAGCCCAAGTGGGAAGGTCCCTTCATCATCGACCAAGTCCTTACCGGTGGTGCATACCGTCTATGCAACGCATCTAACAACCGACTCGAGCCAAACCCATGGAACGCAGCCCGTCTCCAAAGATTCTATGCCTAGCGCCGGACTCAGAGTTCGTCTCCTTCCTCCGTCCACCTTTCATATTTTTTCGCTGCCTTTGTTTTCCCTCCTTTTTCCTCCCTCTTTCAGTACAAGCCTCTTGAGGGCTGATCTGCGCTTTGTTCGCACTCACTCGATGTGCTACTCGCACTCGTTATACCTGGGGGCTTCTTTAACAGAAGCTTATCTATATGGGCTTCATGCCCAACACATGTGTCATACTTCCGCATGTACCTTTTACTCACCATTATATGCATCAATATAACTTAAGTTTTGGCCAAGCCGGGTTGCCTGGCTCCTGTGCTTACCCCTACGTTCCTGTTTGTTCGGCTAGGAGGTAAAGGGAGCACCTCTGCGATTGTTACTGCCGGGTTAGTCGGATGTGTACCTCAGACTGGGTGAAGCCGAAGGCTAGCGTTCTTAAGGGAATATTCGGTCGGTGACCTGAAAGATGATTTATTACTTATTTATTTATCTGCCCCCATATGCTTTTTCTGCTCTTTTCGCAGTCCGGTCATGCACTTTAGGGCATGCCTCCCAGGGAAAGGAACCCCTAACGAAACTATTCTCCCTGGAAGATGTTTCTTACTAACCATGTAATATAACATAGCTAGTTGGGCACTTGTCTGATAAAGCACTTATGACCCCTACGCCTTGTCTCCATGCATGCCCCGATTTTTTTATAACCGTAAGGGTATTCGCACACACTCCGGACTGTTGGGTCCCGAGGTTGAAGCGAAAAGGTCCGCAAAGACAAACGATCTACAATCCGGCTAGAAGGCATTTTACATGTCATTTTAAATTACATCGTCAAACTGACTGATTGTACTCCTCTTCAATCCCATCTAACAGGTTGTCTAATTTACAGTCCTGTTGGGAATATTTCGCGGCCAACTCTACTTGGCCGTACATCAGGCTCACAGGGATCTCCTTCCTATCGGGCCCCGCAGGTCCGACCTCGGCCATGTGGTTTGGATCAGACTTCGGGTACCGCGTCTTCACCATGGCCCAGGCCTCCCTGGCGCCTTGACGGCAGGCTGATATCTTCCACAGACGAAGACGCCGCCGTACTCCCTGAAGCTTCTCAGCAAGCCCTCCAAGACCCTTGGGTAGGGAGACGGAAGGCCATAAGGCCTGAACGACGCCGCTCATCGCCTGCCGAACACGTTCATGCAGTTGCAGCAGCTCGGGAAGAGGGTCTCCCGTGGAACCAGGCATCTCCTCCGTCGGACGACCCGTGAGCACACCTACAGACACATTTCTGTCAACCGACTTCCTCACCGAACTCTTCTTTTCAAAAGAGTTTGCTCAAGCACTTACTATAAATGCCGCGACGAAGTCGTCGATTCTCCTTTACGGAGTTAGACAGCTGGACCCGAACATCTTTTAGTTCTTCGCCCAGCTGTGTGTTGGCATCTTGGAGTTTGTTCCTCTCCTGCTACACCCTCATAAGCACCTTCTCGCCGGCCTTCAGCTGGCGCAGCAGATGTTGCTTGTCCCGATCTAGTCCGGTACCCTCTGCAATATTATTGTCAGACTATACACACGCCGCACTTCATAAACTATTTCTCTTTTCAAAATATGAATTACTAGAGCGGGTCTCTGTGGCTCCCCCGGCAGCGGCTAGTGCGGCCTCAAGTTGGGCCTTGCATTCTTGAAGCTCCTGGGACAGGTGGGTATTCTTCTCTGTTAGATCCTGCATAACAAATGATCCTTAAATCAGTTAGTTTAACTATTTTAGGTCTCGGGGGCTACTGGCATATATAACTATTAAAATTCCTCACCCGTATGTCTTTTACATACTGCTCTGTGGCTCTGGTTAAACCATCTTGAGCAGCACGGAGGTGCGCGTCTCCCGCATTAAAGGCATTCAGCGCCTCTGGGGAGAAACACGCGTCATGAAGAACTGTCCGACGACGCCTCTGATTCATGGCGCTCTCCACCTTAGACCTGGTGGCGGACAACCTGTCGGCATCCTCCGTTGGAGGAGCATCCGGCTCGCGCCTTGCGCTCGCCTCCCTCTCCGGACCAGGCGTTGGAGCTTGGTTGGCGGAGGCTTGGTTGGCAACCTCTCCGGACTCAGTCCGGCGAGCGCTCTTTTTCCTAGAAGAATCACGAGCATTAATATACCTCCCAGGAGTCTTTCCCTTAAAGGACAATGGTGCGCCATACCTTTGCGGCGACGTTTCGATTTGCGCCGCACTCCTCTTCCGCCTGCTGGGCCGCACTGACCTTGGTTGGTCGGTCGCCGCGGGCTGGGCTTCCCGCCAAAAAGGCACCTCCTGCGAGGCACCGTCGGTACACGGTGGTCAGAAATAAGCATTAAAAAGGTAACGGTGTCAGGACTTCGGTCGTACCCACCTGGGAAGCCGGGGATAAACCGGGGTGGTCAGCCATAATGGCGACTAGAGCATTGTCTATGCTGAGCTGGTGGAACACCCCGTCAATCAGTTCCACCGTTATGTCCGGATCCTCTCCGGCGCCCGGATCAAGGGATCTTCTCGGATCCTCGGGTTGTGGAGTTGGGCTTTCTATGCCCTCCACATCCCGGCGCAGTTCCTGCGTCGAAATCATAAAGTAAGACACTTATCTTTGAAAGCACGGATCAGATATATAAACATCCACTTACCCAGCTCCGAGGGTTATTCATGGAGAATCCATTCAATGGACTCGTGCGGAGGAAGTCCTCCTTCTCCCCCTTGTACAAGCCGGACATGATCTTCACCAGATTGGCGGCCGATCCCGGCCCCTTGCGGCCATGACGGGTGGCGTCATTCTCCCCGTTGAAATCCCACATGGGGTAGCCCCTATATTGGAGCGGCTGCACCCCTCGCATAATGCATGTGGCCATGACTCTAATCATGGTTAATCCAGAATGGGCCAGTAATCGTATCCGGCCCATCAGATAATGGATGCTCCTATCATCTTCCAGTTGAGGGCTCCGTGGGCGCCAACTCAGGCGTTTCTTCAAAGGAGCATTGCTAAACTCCGGGAGGCCGATCCGAACTGGATCCGGCAGCTGGGCGTCCTCCATATAGAACCACTCCGAAGGCTAGTCTTCGAACGCCTTCTTCGGGGTTTCGGATAGATATCCGGTCCCGGCGATGCGCCATATTTCGGCTCCGCCCACTTGATATATCGACCCCACGTGAGAACGGGGTACGAGGCAAAACAGTCTCTTCCACAGCACAAAATGGGGCTCGATGCCCAAGAACAGCTCGCAAACAGCTACAAAGCCCGCGATGTGCAAAATGGAGGCAGGTGTGAGGTGGTGAAGTTGGAGTCCGTAGAACTCCAGGAGCCCCTGGAGATACGGATGTATGGGCAATCTGAGTCCCCTTATTAAGTAAGGGACGAAGCATACCCGCTCTCCTTTGGAGGGATTGGGGACGCTCTCCGCCTGCTTCCCACCCTTGTAGGTGGCCAGTCCGGCTCGAACCGGAACCATAAAGGCTGGGGGAAGGTATCCCTCTGCTTGGAGCGTCACTAACTCGCTATGCGGGACTGAGCATCTCCTCCAATCTCCTGGCTGAGGACTGGGAGCGCGAGAAGAGGAGCCGCATCGACTATCCATGTTGGAATGGATTATTGTCAGATGCGCTTCGATGAGTACTTGCGGAAGGAGGATGGTGTGATTCGGATCTAGATCCACGCCTCTCTTATAGGCGGCTTATTCGCGCAGCTAGGGGGGTAAAACATAAAAATACCCTGGCTTTTCGCATTCATGCAACACATGGAAGAGGGTCATTATTGGACGTGGAAGCCAAGGAGCACAACATTTATGAAGTAACCGGACACTATTCGGCTAACACATGGAACATGGAGGAGAACCCGCCTTGCAAATGCCGAAGACAACATACGCGCCGGACTCGTCGTCATTGAAGCCTGGTTCGGGGGCTACTGAGGGAGTCCTGGACTAGGGGGTGTCCGGATAGCCGAACTATCATCATCGGCCAGACTCCAAGACAATGAAGATACAAGATTGAAGACTTCGTCCCGTGTCCGGATGGGACTTTCCTTGGCGTGGAAGGCAAGCTTGGCGACACGAATATGTAGATCTCCTACTATTGTAACCGACTCTATGTACCCCTAGCCCTCTCCGGTGTCTATATAAACCGGATGGCTTTAGTTCGTAGGACGAACAACAATCATACCATAGGCTAGCTTCTAGGGTTTAGCCTCCTTGATCTCGTGGTAGATCTACTCTTGTAATACCCACATCATCAATATCAATCAAGCAGGACGTAGGGTTTTACCTCCATCAAGAGGGCCCGAACCTGGGTAAAACATCGTGTCCCTTGTCTCCTGTTACCATCCGCCTAGACGCATAGTTCGGGACCCCCTACCCGAGATCCGCCGGTTTTGACACCGACAATGTCCTTACATAAAACTATTGTTTTTTTGTATCCTGCATCAATCAATATGATGAGACACCTTTAGTATATGCAGTGCGATATTAGTTGCATCTTTCATATGATTTATAGCATGCGCTGCTTCTAATTTGTTGAAATTCCATTTATGATGGGACGATTTTAACTTGGCAGTCATATTGGTTGCATCTTTCATGTGGTGTCTAGCTTGCATTGCTTCTTATTTGCTGGAATGGTTTCTGCTTAGTTTACACAAACACTTGTGAACATGCCATGTTGTCCTGTTTTTCGTACATATTCCATCCTGGTATCATGTGTTTGCCTTACATCAAAGTAGTGATTGTCAGTATTATGCATCAATGAGTTCTGAAGAGAGAATTTTATTGCTTTTTCTTGTCGGTTTTACTTGACAATTCAAAATCAATAAAGCGGAAGGAAGTTAGCAAGGCAGCGGATAAAGGTTCTCCTTCCAAACGGAGGGCCTCTACAGTTTCTACTCCTCCACACCCCCAAGATGATTTCCAAGACAACACATGCATAGACACTCAACAAAGCTGTGTCTATGATGAGCACGTCTCCCCTAGTGCAGCATCACTGTTGCTCCCTCTAACTTGGCACTGTTATATGTAGTTGCATGTTATGTGTGATGTCTAGCTTGTATTGCTTCTAATTTTGTTGAATTCCATTTGCTTACTTTACACATTATACTTGAATAAGACACATGTTCCTGTTTCTAGAACATACAATATCTATCTATCACACCATGTTCTTACATCAAATTACTACTGTTGTGTAACCTGTAACAATCACTTATCATAAGACACGTTTGACTTCGGAGTGTGATATAGGTTACATCTCACATTCTTTTCTAGCTTGTACTACTAATTTGTTGAAATGGCACTTGTGACGAGACAGTTTTAACTTGGTAGAGTGACATTATTTGCATCTTTCATATGGTGTCTAGCTTTCATTGCTTCTAATTTGTTGAAATGCCTTCTCCTTAGTTTACACATCATAAGCTGTGAATATGCAATGCTGTGAATATGCAATGGCACTAATGACGAGAGACCTCTAACATGGTAGTGTGATGTTGTTTGCATCTTGCATATGATTTATTTCTTGTAGTGCTTCACATTTGTTTAAACGCCATTTATGCTGAGACACTGTTAACTTGACAGAGCGATATTTGTAGCATCTTTCATATGGTGTCTACCTTCCATTGCATTGCTTCTAATTTGGTGAAATGTCTTCTTCTTAGTTTACACATCATAGTTCTGGTTATCTCTTCCGTCCTGATTTTCATACATATTACATCCTCCTATCATGTGGTTGTCTAACATCAAAGTTTTATTCGTCTGCATCACGCATCAATTTGTTCTGAAGAACTAAATTTTATTCGTTTTTCTTGTCGGCTTGACTTAACATGGCACAGAGAAAGAGGAAGAAACAGAGAATGGCAGGGAATGAGAAGCGGATGAATCCTACAGATTCTGCTGGTACTGATGGTGCAATAGAAGGTGAAAGTCCAACGGAAAATTCTACAAACACGGCATCCCATGCTACACGAACTGCAAAAAAAGCCAAACATAAACAAATAGCTGCCACCAAACAAGTAGAGACAGCCCTAGTTCTTGCAACACCTACCACAGTACTACCAGCTGCACGACAGACTCGTGCGTCAACTGAGCTAGCAGCACGTTCCCAAGCTCCCTTGCCACCTGACACTACTTCCCAAGCACTCTTGACACAAGACGAGTTGGCAATATCAGATGAACCTTGTGAGCTTCAACAGCAAGAAGGTAGTTGCTGGAGTCAAGTTATAGTTGCATGCTTCTTTATATGTAGTCTCACAGTCTGATGTACACTAACACTTCCTATGTTTGTTGTTGGACTAGCACCTAGGTGCAAGAGGAAACAAACATCAGGGATAATGCTCGATAGGTTAAATAAATCTAGAGGAGGAAGAATGGAGATCCGTTTTGAGCTAGGTTTAAAAAGGCCACGTGATGCTACAGAGTCAACCAAGTTAGTATCAGAGGCAGCGGTTGCCGTTAGGTGTCATGTACGTATCCTCCCAACATGGATTCAGTACAGGAATGACAAAGATGAAACCCAGTTCAACACCTTCCTCGACCATTTATCTGTAAGTATGGTTATGTATGGAAACTAGTAATATCGTCTTGCTCTGTCCCATACTTTCTAGGTTGCTGATAATGAGACTCCCATAATTTTCAACAGAGGTTCAAGTTGGATAGCCAAGATGATGCAACCAGACAAGCTTGCACCCATGTTTTCAAGTCTGCTCTGCGATAGTATCGATATAACTTGAGGAAAACTCACTTTGAAGGCAAGGCTAACAGTGAACTTTCCCAAACATCTCCAGTGGAAAATATATCGGATGAAGACTGGAGGGGCCTTGTTAAACACTGGTCTGATCCGAAGTATCAGGTACATTATATATATATGTGATCAGATCACATGTTGAAGCCCTATTGACGCATGTGCCACACAAATCTATCTTCTTGCAGGGAACTGTTCAAAGAACAAGGCCAACCGTATGAAAGTGAAATTCCAATAGACGACAGGATCTCGTAGCTATATTGTACACTGCGAGGCTCTTGTAATTAGCTGCTGTTTCACTATTTTTGCTGTACCATATTATCAGATCTATATTGACTTGTTCGAAATGCAGAGGAAAGCCCGCAAGGACCAAAAAGTACCTGAACCAAATGCTGTGGAAATCTTCAAGGACTGTCACACCAGCAAGAAGAAGGGCATGACTACACCAGTCAAAGCCGCTGTTGTAAGTCCTTAATCCTCATGCCTTTTAACTACTACTTACTCTGACTTGTGCCTTGAACTGCATGGTTTGCAGCCAATGTCTATTACTCTTTTCAATTTTATACACAATTGTCTTAGCGTATCATTGCACCTTATAAGGTTTAAAAGGGAGGAGTGATGTTCCTTTGATCTTGACCCGTAATCTAGTTCCGTGCTGGACTTGCCCACATAACGTTACAATTGCATGTTTGTCTGTTATCAGTTGTTTTGTGATATGAATGATGTCATACTATGCTTATCGTATTATAAACTTCGTCTCTTTATCCTTAGCCCTCAATACAATGTGAAGAAATAGACAATACATTAGTGATGGTACATGGTCATATGTTTGGAACCTGGTTTTATT
The DNA here is from genome assembly GCF_002162155.2 of Triticum dicoccoides. Lineage (NCBI taxonomy): Eukaryota > Viridiplantae > Streptophyta > Magnoliopsida > Poales > Poaceae > Triticum > Triticum dicoccoides. The sequence continues at coordinate 174,520,939 of NC_041387.1, read as the reverse complement.
ATGTACTTTGCAATAAAATACAACTAATATTTTACATGGGTTCACCAGAATAAGTTCTGTATATAGACCAAAGCTATTTTGTTTTGTTTTGCTGCCTCCTTAATATCTTCTGTTCTGGTACTACTAATGTAAAACCTCAACTTTTCAGCGAGCTATGGAAAAAATGGTGGAACCGCCACCTTCTGAAGGTGGCGAGGCAACTATAACCGCAATGTCAGCTCTTGCTGTAGTGGGTCAGTACCTGTCCACTAACAGTGCCAAAAGCACGTTCCTGCGTAATACTGGGTTGGTTGTTAAGGCAATATCGTCCAAACTGCCTCATGATCAAGATATGCAAGCTCAAAGCAATGTTGTATCTGCGCTCCAGACACAAGTCCATTCCCTAACAGAGGCCCTTTGTGAAACAAGGAGAAACATTGCTCAATGTCGCCAAGATATGCATGGTTTTGAAACCAGACTATCAGACATTTGCTATGTTGTTCAGGAGCCTAGGGGAAATGAACGCGAGGGTTATGGTGTTCCTCGGACAATACTGCATGAAAACATAACAGTCAGGTCAAATGAACCGAGCTTCTGAACTTCTGGTGGTGCATTTATCTGCTAGACTATTAAGTTTTATGCCAACCTTCCTTTTGTTATATAGTTGTAATTTGTTTTGGTGCGATACAAAATTTATTCTTAACGTGCAGCCACTGGTTGAAGAAAACAGCAATCCATTTTTGTATAGTGTAGGGTGTTCCCTATATTTGCACTGGTGGCGATCTTTGATGCCGAGTGGATGTAATCTGTGCAATTGCCTTAATAGCCTAGTGTTAATTTGGGCCTTATTTATTTCCTAGTCTTCTTTTTCCCTGGTTTGCTAGTGGCCGCAACTACCCATGGGCCATATACGGGCCGTAGGATCCATGGGTCTGCTACGGGCCGTCGATAAATGGGCATGTAATCAGTGGGCCTCGGGCCGTCGATAAATGGGCCTCGGGCCGTCGGATAAATTGGTCTACATGGGCCGTAATCGGGCGTAATTGGTATCGGCCCAACACGGTAATGGGCCGTTAACAGGCCGTAGGACAGCAAAAGCTTAATTCTGTCACAGGCATAACGGGTCGTTAATGGGCCAGAATATAGGACGAGCTGGCCAGAAACGGGCCGACTCTTGCCATGGGCCGAATTTGGCCCATTAGGGTAACAGGCCAGTAACGGGCCAACTCTTGCCATGGGCCAAATTTGGCCCATTAGGGTAACAGGCCAGTAACGGGCCGACTCTTGCCATGGGACGAATTTGGCCCATTTGGGGAACATGCCAGTAATGGGCCGACTCTTGCCATGGGCCAAATTTGGCCCATTAGGGGAACAGGCCAGTAACAGGCCGGAAGTAATCGAGGGCCGAAAAGGAGCCCAAGAACGTATGGGCCGTCAATAGGCCGAAAGCTAACACGGGCTGGAAATGGCCCATGGAAATCACGGGCCATTAATGGGTACAAAGAAAATTACTGTTTATGGGCTAGAGTCACCGTGGGCCTGTAAAGGGCCGAAAGATACGAAGGCCTCATATGGGCCGAAAGACGTCGTGGGCCATACATGGGCCGAAAGTGAAATGGTCTGGTGTTATATTCGACGGGCCACATGACGTTGTTGGGCCGATTTCCTTTAGTGCCTAACGGGCCGTAAAATGGGCTATTTGCGAAGAGACCGTTAACAGGCTTTTCATGGGCCAGCCCGTTAACTTTTGACCAAGTCAAACGGGCCGGCTTTGTAAGCTAAATGGGCCAGTGGTGGGCCGTGGCACGTGTCGACATATCATAGGCGCCTATCTGACCCACTGACGAGCTGACACGTGTTTCATCTGGCCAATAAGAATTTTACACGTGGAAATTTCCCATTGCTCGGGGCTGTTAACAGGTTATCGGATCCAAAACCCGACCCGATGGCTTAACGGTGTTCCATTATGGTGGATGCCACGTGTCGGTCACCCTTGACAAAAGCACTTCTGTGACGCGTGATTTATTGTCATGGAAGTGGACACTTCCGTGATGATAATTTTGGTAATGTCATGGAACACTTCTACGACAGCACAGGTATGACTATCTTGATTCTGTCATAAATTTGTCATGGATGTACATGCATGACAAAAAACGCGACCTACTATGACAAACACGTATCATCACAGAAGTGTATTTTTTTTGTAGTGAAGGTATCAAAATTTTATATATTAGTAGTGATATGTATGGTGAGTCTTTTAACTCATTTGATCTTATGATTATGGTCACAGTTGGCGCAGCTGAGGTCAAGTCCCTCAGAGGCGCACTTGCCCAGGCCAAGAAGGAGGCAGAGGCGAATAAAGCAGCCACTGAAAAGGTGGCTAAGGAGCTGGAGGCGGAGCAAACCGCCCACCGTCAACATGAATCTCGGGTGGTCGAAGTCGAGCAAGAGCTCAAGGACGCCATCACCAAGTGCGAGTCCTTGGAGCAGAAGACTTCGGACCAAGCACCCAAACTCGCCAAGGCTCTCCAGGATGTTAAGGAGGCCCGAGTTGAGTCCCAGAGCGCTTGCCAGGAGATCCAGCAGGCGAGGTAGATAGCGGCTGGTAAGGCCAGGGCTTGACCAAAAGCTCGTAGCTCGCGAGCTTAATGATCGCTCAATAGTTCGGCTCGTTAAGCTCGTGGCTCGCTTCTTAATGAATAGAGCCAATCATCCATTTCATCTTGTTAAGCTTAACGAGCTTAACGAACAAGCTAACAAGTTTCACGAGTAGCTCGTTAAGCTCGTTAGTAACAACACAACACATATTTTCATCTTACGTGACAAAGTTTTTTTGTAGCACCTCAGCTCATCTATTTAATCTAATCTACATAGGAGGTAAGAAACTAGTGCATTTCCTTTTGTAGTCACCATTTTTCTTCTTGAAAACCACATTAGACACTCATCCTGTAGATTGCAAAACATCATAATCTGTTAACGAGCACTCACGAGCTTAACGAGCTTCAAATGAACTGAGCCGAGCAGAGTTTTCTTCTCGTTAATCTTAACAAGCTTAACGATCCGAGCCTTAACGAGCATGAGCTTAACAAGCACGAGCTTAACGAGCCGAGCAACTCGTTAATACACCCATAGGTAAGGCCTTTCTTCTGCAGAGTAAATTTGGGAGTAGGAGGTATATCTTGCTGACCCGAGTTTGGAGTTCTCCAGGCGCGTTTGCGGATCTTCCGAGGAGTGTTGCCAATGCCGCGCAGTTCTTCCGAGCCAAGGAGGGGAGCTCGACTGAGAAGTTGTTCTGGTCGCAGTATCTTGCACCAGAGCATCTGACGCCCCTCAGCGACCAGCTGCAGCGGCTGACTGAGCTGCATAGGCTGGCCGGCTTGGGCATGAAGGATTCGATGGTCCAACTTTGGCCAGCCGAGCCCATGCCTAGTAGCTACTTCAGCCTCGTGAAGTGGCTTGTCGATGCACGTCCTCGGATGGACGCCATAAAGCGGTCGGCCTGCATAGAAGGTGCTCGGATGGCCTTTGCCCGTGTCAAGATGCAATGGGCAAAGATGAAGGCCACCAAAGTGGCGAGCGTAGGTCCGCCCGAGGGCAAGAATCACCGGAAGCCGGAGAGGTACTTTGAAGATGTCCTAGAAGGGGCCCGAATAGTAGAGGGCCAATGTTCAAATGATGTTATGTTTGATTAAATGTACTCGGGTGGCAGAAACCATGCTATGAATCCGCACTATGATTGCGCCTTTTGTGTTAATTTTATCCTCCTGTGCGGCCGTTTATTATTTATGCTTCTAAAGGTTGCGAGTCATCAGCTTCTGCCCCCATGTAAGTAGTACAGGGGTGTTTGTGAACGCATGGATGCACTTTATCCAACGTCTTGGTCCTTAAAGGAGGCGTCCGTGCGGGGAACTAGGCAATCAGACTATGCGGCTTTATTACCTTTACTTAGCTATAGGAGTCTATTGGTGGGGTTAATTAGTAACCCCTGTTGTGTTGGGCGGCAATCCGGATTATGGTGCCTTTGCAACGCGGCTGGCCGAGTCCCAGCCCCTAGTGTGACACGGCAAGAATCGCTAACGATCTGTAGTATAACACTGAGTCACCGGATCGCTAACCATCTCTCGCTTATCATGACGGTCACTTTTCGGCTTTCTCTACTGAGGTACTTAACCGGACGAACCAGAAATACAATCGTAGTAGTTCTCCCTTTAATACCTTAGCCGAACTGGCGGAACGTAAGGTGGTAAGCACAGGAGCCGGGCAACCCAACTATAGACCAAAGACATGAATCGGAACCGATGCATATAATGCGATATCCAGGACGCCGAAGAATTCCCTATAGGTGTTTGGGCTTTAAAATGTGCGGGGCCAAAAATAGCCCTCGGCGCGAAGGCCGGGCTAAAGCACGTACATCAATCAGAAGTAAGGAGGGAATACATATGCTAATGTAACATGCATACCAAACAAAAGGTGGTGATCATTTGCTTCCGTTATATCCTTATGAGTACATCAAGACATGTTTAGACAAATAATGTCATGAATATCAAGGTCATGTTACATGCCAGAAAATTTGCATAAGGGAAAGGTTTACAGAGGGCCTTAGAGTAATGGTTTGAAGATCCCAATGGTACCCTACCGCACATCTGCGCCGTTTCTCCTTAGTAGTGAGTCCTTTGAGAGGAGATGCAAGATGGTTGTCTGTAAAGAAGAGAGAGGGGGGCTGAAGAGGGAGCCCTCATGCAACCATACAACTTTTAGGTTTTCGAAAAAATCTGGAGTGAAAGATGAAAAAAAGGTATGTGAGGTTCGAATAGGGTCGAGCCGTACTATGGACCTATCCCGCAGTGTGCCTCCGGCGTTGCCCAAGGTATTTTAAGTGCGTAGTTATGTATGCGCGATACATATACTGCGGCCTTATGGGGCAGTCGACGGAGGTAGAATTGCTATTTGAGGTCCAGGTCCGCCGAGCTATCTGCATGAGGTGCGGATCAGACCTTTTTGACAATGTCATTGGTCTTGATAGCCGATGAATTGTTTGGCTTGATGAGGCTGCCGTATACCTTGGCTGCTAGGGCCATGGTGTGCTCTTCAGTACGGAGGGAGCGCTCCATATTTCCATTAACTGTGATGACGCCCCACGGTCCGGGCATTTTAAGCTTCAAATAAGCATAGTGCGGGACCGCATTGAAATGGGATAAAGTGTTCGTCCGAGCAGTGCGTGATAGTCACTGCGGAAAGGGACGATATCAAAGATCAGTTCTTCACTACAGAAGTTGTCGGAAGAGCCGAATACCACTTCCAGTGTTAGTGAGCCCGTACAACGGCCCTCCATCTTGAGTATCACTCCTTTAAAGGTGGTATTACTTGGCTTGATTCTTGATGGGTCGATGCCCATTTTGCAGACAGTGTCTTGATAGATCAAGTTAAGACTGTTGCCACCGTCCATAAGGACTCTAGAGAGATGGTATCCGTCGATGATAGGATCGAGCACCAGGGCTTCCAAACCCCCCTGACAGATACTAGTTGGGTGATCCCTATGATCAAAGGTGATCGGACATGCTGACCATGGATTGAATTTTGGGGCGACAGGCTCTATGGTGTAGACGTCCCTTAGTGCGCGCTTGTGCTCCCTTTTGGGTACGTGGGTGACGTAGATCATGTTCACTATTTTTACTTTGGGGGGAAACTGCTTCTGACCCCCGGTGTTCGACTAACGGGGCTCATCGTCGTCCTCGCTTGGAGGTCCCTTCCCCTTGTGTTCGGTATTTAACTTACCGGCCTGTTTGAAAACCTAGCAATTTCTATTGGTATGGTTAGTAGGCTTGTCGGGGGTGCCATGAATCTGACAGGGCCTCTCGAGGATTTTGTCCAAGTTGGATGGACCATCCTTGTTGCCCTTGAAAGGTTTCTTCCGTTGACTGGATTTAGAACCACTGAATCCGGCATTGACTGTCGTGTCTTCGGTGTCATCATTGTTATTCCGATGTTTGTTTTTATTGTGGCGTGGCCTACCATTGCCATCCCTGGCCTCGAAGGTGCCGGGGTCGCTGGAACTATTGTTTCCACGAGCTAGCCAGCTATCTTCGCCTGCGCAGAAGTGGGTCATAAGTGTTGTCAGGGCTGCCATGGTTTTCGGCTTTTCCTGCCCGAGGTGTCGGGCGAGCCATTCATCACGGATGCTGTGTTTAAAGGCCGCTAAGGCTTCGGCATATGGGCAGTCCATGATTTGGTTCTTTTTAATGAGGGACCGATTCCAAAGTTTGCGAGCTGACTCTTTGGGTTGCTGGACTATGTGACTTAGGTCATCGGCATCCAGAGGCCGGACATAAGTGCCCTGAAAGTTGTCCCAGAAAGCGTCTTCTAAATCCTCCCAGCTCCCAATGGAGTTCTCTGGGAGGCTATTCAACCAGTGCCGTGCTGGTCCCTTCTACTTCAAGGGGAGGTATTTGATGGAGTGGAGGTCATCTCTGCGAGCCATGTGAATGTGGAGAAGAAAATCCTCAATCCAGATGTCAGGGTCTGTTGTTCCATCATATTGTTCGATGTTTACGTGTTTAAACCCTTCCGGAAATTGGTGTTGCATTACTTCATCAGTAAAGCACATAGAGTGTGCGGAACCTCTATACCTGGCTACATCGCAACGTAGTTCGGATGACATCTGTGTTTGGTGCTAACCTCGAACTTGATGATGTTGATCCGCCAGGTTTGGTGGCTGTCATCTCGTTCCGGAGCACGTCCTCTGGATCCATAGATTGATCTGGTCTGACCGGCTTTATTGGCCAGGTCCTGATGTAGGCATAAGTATAGTCCGGTGCCGCTGTCTCCTTGGCTCTATGGCGAGGTGGTGCGGGCTGGTGTTCGGCGTGATAGGCCGTTTTGTCCCGTCCACATGGTGGTCAGTCTGGTTGATCAGCATAATTGTGTTTCGACGGAATTGGCTCGAGGGCTTCATCGTCGAATTGCGGAAGCAACTTGTGCTTGGGGTAACTCTTTACTGGTCGCTCAAGGTCGTACTCTTCAACGGCTAGGACCTTAGTCCATCTATCATTGAGCGTGTCTTGTTTAGCTGGAAGCTGCTGCAGTTTCTTTTTTAGGCTCCGCACAGTGGCGATGAGTTGTTGCTTGAAGCGTTCTTGTTCGAGGGGTTCCTTAGGGACAATGAAATCTTCATCACCAAGGCTTACATCCTCTTCGGAGGCAGGTAAGTAGTTGTTGCCCTCCGAGTCCTCGTGATCAGCGTGTTTGGGGCTGTACTGACCCGCCTCCCTCTCGTCCTGTTCGGACGTGGGCTCGATGGGGTGGTCGCGATCCTTGGCGTTGTCCGGGGTTTCATTATCTCTGGTGCCAGTAGTACTATCCTTTGCTCGACGCGATCGTGAGTGGCACCGCTGACGCCGGTGCTTTGGTGGTTCATCGACTGGCTTTTCCTTGCCTAGATCTTGAATGCCATTGTCGTCCTTTTCCACAGGAGTGTCCACCATATATAAATCGTAAGTAGAAGTGGCCATCCAACGCCCCATAATTGGCGGGTTTTGGCTTTGTTCGGCGTCGACATCATCGTTCATACCGTCGATGTCTTCGGAGGCGTAGTCTAGCATGTGGGTTAAATCCTCGACAGTGGCTATTAAGTGGGTGGTTGGTGGGGTGTAAAATTCCCCAGCCTCAGCCCCCAGCCTGTGATGGGTGTAGTTCGGAGGCAAGGCTTCCGTAATGGTGAGGGATTGTATTAATCCCAGTGCTTCGTCTAAGAGCGAAAACTGGATAGAATTCTGCGGATATGCGGGGCCAGGTACTAGATAGAGCCCGATGGACACTGACCTCGATAGTTCATAGTTATCATCCAGAGGCGAGTCCGGCTCTCTGATGACTGGGAGAGTCCCATTTGACTCCGGGGTTACCAACGGTGCGATCGCATATGGGTCTCCGGCTGAGAGTTCCATGATAGGAGAGAGTCCGGTGAGGTCGGACAACACGATCTGCCCTGGATCTAAGACCGAGGCAGGCGTGAACATTGACCCCTTGACGAGTTCTGATAGCGGATCCGAAGGGCCCTATTCATGAGGGTGGGGAGCAGCAGTCAGGGCCGCGAACCCCTCGAAGATCAGATCCCCTCGGATATCAGTGACGTAATTCAAATTCCAAACCTGATCTGGTGACCGGGGGCATAACTATCAACCTGCTCGAGGTGGCCGGCCGAGTCGGCACGTAGCACAAAGCCACCAAACACGAAGATCTGTCTGGGAAGTAAAGTCTTCCTCGACACAATATCATCATTGATGAAGAGGTGCACCATCAATCCTTCTATTGGTAACACAACAGAGCTCTCAATGAAAGCACCAATCTTGGTGTCAAAACTGGCAGATCTCGGGTAGGGGGCCCATGTTGTGCGTCTAAGGATCAATGGTAACACTGGGCGAAGGGACACACTGTTTACTCAGGTTCGGGCCCTCTTAAAGGAGGTAAAACCCTACGTCCCGCTTGATTGTATTTGATGAGTATAGGGGTTACAAGAGTTGATCTACCTCGAGGTCGTAATGGCTAAACCCTAACTTGTCTAGCCTATGAATATTATGATCTTGCATCCGGTCTAAATCCTTTGGTTTATATAGACACCGGAGGGACCTAGGGTTGTACAGGTCGGTTTATAGAGAAAGGAAATAGCATATCCAAACACCTAATCTTGCCGTTCACGCATACAGGAGTCCTAACTGGACACGGGAGGTGGTCTTCTTCCTTCATATTTATAGCCCATTAGTCCGATCCATATTGAATAGGTCGGACGCCCGAGGACCCCCTAGTACAGGACTCCCTTAGGCGGTTGTACCAATCTTTTGGTTGTTACGGTAATAAATTGGTGCTGTACCGGCCTTGCACCGCTCAATCACAGAACCTGGGCTGGTTTTTGGGCGGTAGTCGAGCGGTTGTACCGCCCGGGCGGTAGTTGGGCGGTACATGGGCGGTTGTACCAGGATTTCTGGGCTGGGCAGATTCTCTTCATGCTCTTGATGTCCAACTTTCACCATAACTTCTCCTTGGTTGCTTCCTTGGTACCTAAGCACACAAAGCATCTCCGTTTGAGGTAGTAGCCATGTCTCAAGTGGGTCAAAGGGGAGTTCAACAAGGAGAGAGTTAACCTCGTTTTCGATAGCTATCGCACGAGCTCTTGTCATTTGTCCAAGTGGTGTCATGGGAGATGTAGGATGGTCCATGGGGATGACCGTGGGATGCTCCGCATCATCTCCCCCCTTGGGAAAGATCCGACCTCAGATCAAAAGCCTCATCACCATGGTAGGGAGAGAGATCCTTGATGTTGAAGATGTCGCTCACGTTGTACTTGTCACGTGGGACATCGATCTTGTATGCATTGTGGTTGTAGCGTGCTAGCACCTTGAATGGTCCTCGGCTCGAGGTAGAAGCTTGGACTTTAGTTCGCTAGGGAAGTGTTCCTTGCGAAGGTGTAGCCACACAAGATCTCCAACGTCGAATATCATGGGTTGCTTGTTGATGTTGAGCTTGGTTGCGAGTCGTTGTACTTGGCGCTTGATGGTGTGCCTTGTATCTTCATGCATCTTCTTCAGGTAGGTCACTCGTGTACTCGCGTCCATGTTGATGCACTCTTGTAGCGGTAAAGGGAGAATGTCCAATGGGGACAATGGGTTGAAACCGTAGACGACCTCGAAGGGGGACTTGCCGGTAGTTGAATGCCTTGCTCGGTTGTAGGCATACTCGGCAATGGGTAGACACTCCTCCCACTCCTTGATGTTCCTCTTGATCAACACGCATAGTAGAGTGGAGAGCGTACGGTTCGTCACCTCTGTTTGGCCGTCGGTTTGAGGATGGTATGCCGAAGAAAACAAGAGCTTGATTCTGAGCTTGGCGCATAGAGTCTTCCAAAAGTAACTCAAGAACTTGATGTCGCGGTCCGAGACAATCATCTTTGGCACTCCATGGAGAGGCAAGATTTCCCTATAATAAATATTTGCAATATGTGAAGCATCATCTATCTTGTTACATGGGATGAAATGCGCCATCTTAGAGAATCGGTCCACAACAACAAACACAAAATCTTTGCCATTTCTAGTTCTAGGCAAACGAAGCACAAAATCCATGCTAATATCTTCCCATGGGTGATATGGAATTGGAACGGGAATATAAAGACCATGGGATTGAGCTTTTGACTTAGCTTTGCGACATGTCGAGCATCGATTGGTGAAGCGTGAGACATCGCTAAAGATCTTAGGCCAAAAGTAGTTCTTGTAGAGCGTGGTGAATGTCTTGTCACATCCAAAGTGTCCCATTAGTCCTCCTCCATGAGCCTCTTGCAAAAGTAACAAACGAAGAGAAGACTCGAGGATACATAGTTTTTTAGCTCTCATAAGATCATCCTTGAGGTAATAGCGTTCCCAAGATGTATGCGTCGAACATTTGGCATATGGAATGGGAAAAGTAGGATCATGCGCATACAAGACTTTTATGTGCTCAAAGCCAAAGACATTGAATTCAAGTTTAGTAATAAGCATGCATTTGCAGGAAAGCGCATCCGCCACAACATTTTATTTTCCCTTAAGGTACTTGATGACATAAGGAAAAGACTCTATGAATTTACTCCACTTAGCATGACGCTTATTCAACTTAGTTTGACCCTTAAGATACTTGAGAGTTTCATGGTCGGTATGGATGGTGAATTCACGAGGGCGAAGATAATGTTCCCACTCACACAAAACTCGCACTAAAGCATAAATCTCTTTGTCATATATGGGATAATTGAGTTGCTCTCCGGAAAGTTTCTCACTAAAGTAAGCTATGGGGTGCTTCTCCTGCATTAACACACCTCCTATGCCGTACCCACTAGCATCACAATGTATCTCAAACGGTTTATCAAAGTTTGGCAAGCAAAGGAGCATGTGTAAGCAAATTCTTAAGCTCATTGAATGCGGTATCTTGGGATGGTCCCCAAACAAAAGGCGCATTCTTCTTACTCAAAGCATGTAAAGGAGAAGCAATGGTGCTAAAATCCTTAACGAATGTATGATAGAAACCGGCTAGGCCAAGGAAACTTTGCACTTGTTGCAAGTTGGTTTGTTGTGGCCAAGTTTTAATAGCATTGATCTTAGATTCATCTACATGCACACCCTTAGAAGATACTACAAAACCCAAGAAAACAAGCTTATCAACACCAAAAAGGCATTTGTCCATGTTAGCATAAAGGCACTCTTTCCTAAGGGTTTGTAAAACGGTTCTAAGATGGGTGACATGATCTTTGAGGGATTTTTTAAAGACAAGGATATCATTGAAATAGACCACAATATATACACCAATGTATGGCCTAAGAACAAAATGCATGACTCACATGAAAGTACCGGGTGCTTCAGATAAACCCATTGGCATAACAAGCCATTCATATAAGCCAAATTTGGTCTTAAATGTGGTTTTCCATTTGTCACCTTCTTGTATGCGTATTTGGTAGTAGCCACTCTTAAGGTCAATCTTAGAGAAAATGGTGGCTCCGCTAAGCTCATCTAGCATATCATCTAAGCATGGAATGGGGTAACGATATCTAACGGTGATAGCATTGATGGTACGACAATTGGAACACACGCGATAGGTGCCATCTTTCTTAGGAACAAGGATTACCGGTACGACACATGGGCTCAAGCTTTCTCGCACATGGCCATTGTCGATGAGTTGTTGTACTTGTCGTTCAATCTCCTTGGTTTCCTCGGGGTTGACGCGGTAGGGTGCCTTGTTAGGAAGGGGTGCTCCGGGTATGAGGTTGATGCGGTGTTCGATTCCTCGTAATGGAGGTAGACCCAGAGGTAGCTCATTGGGGAATACATCTTGGAATTCCTCCAAAAGAGAAGACAACACTAAAGGTAGATTGTGTGAGGTGTTAGTTGTAGTTGCCTCGTCCTTGCACAAGAGGACATAATGCATAACACTTGATGGGTTCTCACACACTTATCTCATCTCATGTTTGGTAGCAAATAGGACTAAGTTTTTGTTGTCGCTCATCATGGAGGCATTTGATTTTGGCTTGTGGCGCTCACCCTCTTTTTGGTGGTTCGCTCGCTCACTATTCTCTCCATGATGGGTGGCTTGCTTGTCGGCAATCACTTGACTTGGAGACATAGGTCGTAGCACGTACTCCTTTCCCTTCATCTTGAAGCTATAGTGATTCGTTTGCCCGTTGTGGATGACGCCTTGGTCAAATTGCCATGGTCGACCAAGAAGGAGGTGGCAAACGGACATCGGAACGGCATCACATTCCAACGTGTCTTTGTATGCTCCAATCTTGAAGGAAACTTGCACCATATGCTCAACTTGGACAGTGCCGGGTCGCTTAGCCATTGGACCTTGTAGGGATGCGGGTGCTTCATCCTGACCAATTGGAGCTTAGAGCATAGTTCTTCACTTGCCAAGTTATGGCAACTGATACGTCTCCAACGTATCTATAATTTTTGATTGTTCCATGCTGTTATATTACCCCTTTTGGATGTTTATGGGCTTTATTTTACACATTTATATCATTTTTTGGGACTAACCTACTAACCGGAGGCCCAACCCATATTGCTGTTTTTTTTGCCTATTTCAATATTTCGAAGAAAAGGAATATCAAACGGAGTCCAAACGGAATGAAACCTTCGGGAGCGTGATTTTTGGAACGAACGTGATCCAGAGGACTTGGAGTGCAAGTCAAGAAGCAGTCGAGGCTTCCACGAGATAGGAGGGCGCGCCCCCCTGTAGGGCGCGCCCCCTGTCTCGTGGGCCCCTCAGGCGGCCACCGACGTACTTATTACTCCTATATATACCTACGTACCCTGAAAACATTCAGGAGCACCATGAAACACAATTTCCACCACCGTAACCTTCTGTATCCGCGAGATCTCATCTTGGATCCTTCGCCGGCACTCTGCCGGAGGGGGAATCGACCATGGAGGGCTTCTACATCAACATCCTTGCCCCTCCGATGAGTTGTGAGTAGTTTACCACAGACCTACGGGTCCATAGTTATTAGCTAGATTGCTTCTTCTCTCTTTTTGGATCTCAATACTATGTTCTCCCCCTCTCTTGTGGAGATCTATTCGATGTAAACTCTTTTTTTGGTGTGTTTGTCGAGATCCGATGAATTGTGGGTTTATGATCAAGTTTATCTATGAATAATATTTGAATCTTCTCTGAATTCTTTTATATATGATTGAGTTATCTTTGCAAGTCTCTTCAAATTATCAGTTTGGTTTGGCCTACTAGATTGGTCTTTCTTGCCATGGGAGAAGTGCTTAGCTTTGGGTTCAATCTTGCGGTGTCCTTACCCAGTGACAAAAAGGGTTGCAAGGCACGTATTGTATTGTTGCCATCGAGGATAACAAGATGGGGTTTATATCATATTGCATGAGTTTATCCCTCTACATCATGTCATCTTGCTTAATGCGTTACTCTATTCTTATGAACTTAATACTCTAGATGCAGGCAGGAGTCGGTCGATGTGTGGAGTAATAGTAGTAGATGCAGGCAGGAGTCGGTCTACTTGTTATGGACGTGATGCCTATATACATGATCATGCCTAGATAATCTCATAACTATGCGCTTTTCTATCAATTGCTCGACAGTAATTTGTTCACCCACCGTAATACGTATGCTATCTCGAGAGAAGCCTCTAGTGAAACCTATGGCCCCCGGGTCTATCTCTTATCATATTTGCTTCCAGTCTACTTTTATTTGCATCTTTACTTTTTGCATCTATATTATAAAATACCAAAAATATATCTATCTTATCATACTATCTTTATTAGATGTCACTTTCGCAAGTGGCCGTGAAGGGATTGACAACCCCTTTATTGTGTTGGTTGCGAGTTCTTTGTTTGTTTGTGTACGTGCTTGGGACTTTTGAGGAGCCTCCTACTGGATTGATACCTTGGTTCTCAAAAACTAAGGGAAATACTTACGCTACTATCGCTGCATCACCCTCTCCTCTTTGAGGAAAACCAACGCAAGCTCAAGACATAGCAGCAACTCCCTCCATCGATGACCTTCACTGATCTTCCATTGATGTCGGCCTTGGTGTGGAAGATATGGCATCTTTGGTCTTCGTCTTGTTGATGTTGAAGAGTCAAAACCTTGGAGACAACAAGAGCGGGGCTTGAATCTTCATCACAAAAGACTTGATCATCTTCATGTTTGTTCACTTGCCGGTGCATGGCCACTTGCTCAAGGGCTTCCATTTCCTCTTCACTCATGGAGTCATAGGTTCTGTCGTCGTTGAGGATCATGGTGCGCTTGTTGGTGCATTCGAAGGACTTGTGGCCTTGGCCGCCACATATGAAGCATTTGATGGAACTTGTCTTGATGGTCTCATCGGTTGGAGTACATGATGAAGCTCTCGGCTTGAAGTTGCTTGTAGTAGGAGGAAGACTTGAGGTTGTCGAAGTCTTCTTGTAATTTGACTTGTCGCTGTTGCTTGTTGAAGCTTTTGTCGAGGTAGGAGTCATTGAAGCTTGGTTGTTGGAGAAGCCGTAGCTCTTGGAAGAGTATTTGTCGAACTTGAATTCATCTTGCACTTGTCGTTCCGCTTTGGTAGCTTGATGCACTAGCTCGATGAGGTTGGAGTAGGGTTGGAAGCGGCAATCTTCTTGATAGGATGATTGAGTCCATTCAAGAAACGGGCCATAGTTTGCTCATCATCTTCCATGACATTGGCTCGTATCATGGTAATGTCCATTTCTTTGTAGTATTCTTCAATGCTCTTTGTTCCTTGCTTGAGGAGTTGGAGTTTCTTGAAGAGGTCGCGGTTGTAGTATGTTGGCACGAAGCATGCTCTCATGACATCCTTCAGTTGATCCCATGTGGTGATGGGTAGTTCACCTCTTGCTTCTCAGTGCTCAAGGACTTGTTCCCACCAAATGAGTACATAGTCTTGGAATTCAAGGGATGCCATGGCGATATTCTTCTCTTCCTCATAGTTGTGCAAACGAAAGATATTGTTGACCTTCAATGCCCATGATAGGTACTCTTCGGGATCATTGCTTCCGGTGAACTTGGGCATGGTGAAATTGAGCTTGCCATAGCGTTACTCTTCATTGTGTTGGGGTCGAGGGTGATGATGACGTCCTCGACGTGGATGCTTGTCAACCTCATGTTGCTCTTGGCGTGGAGGATTGTCAACCTCATGTTGCTCTTGGCATGGAGGATAGTCAACCTCATGTTGCTCTTGGCGTGAAGGATTGTCAACCTCATGTTGCTCATGAAGAACTTGAGGTCCTTGTCAAGCTTGTGGATGAGCTTGAGGAGCTTGATGTTGCATGCGAGCTTGATATATTCTTTCTTGAACTTTCTCGCGAAGTGCTTCTTGTTGCTCACGAGTATGCCGATTGTGCGTGGCTACGGCTCGACTTGATTCTCGAAGGGCACGTTACGCCTCAAGTGCTTGAGCTTCACGTCGTTGTTGTTCTTGACGTTGTCGCGCTCACTCTTCCTCTTCTTGTTGGCGTTGGCGTTGCCTTTCTTGTGCTTGCACAAAGGTAGCTTGATTTTGGTGATGTCTATGTTCTTGCGCTAGAAGTTGAGAGGATCGATGCCATGTAGAGGATTGCGGTTTGCTTGATGGTCTTGGCGCGCGGCTCATCGAAGAGTGTTCGATGTTGGTGTACTTGAGCCAGAGATGGTGTCATCGGAGTGTCGACTCGAGCGACTCCGTCTTGAGTAGGATGAAGTGGTAGAAGAGCGGTTTATCAACAAGGCACGAATCTCGTCCATTCTTGCATCGTTCTCTTGTTTGTGTTCGTCGAGCTTGTTATTGAAGTAGACTCTTGTGTGTTGCTCGAAGAGTCGCAAGTTGGTGGCGAGATTGTCGATGCGGTCGCTCATTGCTTGTTGTTCTTGATGCAAAGCCCATTGTGCACCGAAGAGGTGGCTCTTGGTGACATAGGAGGTCATGTCGTCGTCTTGCTCAATGAAGAGTGGGTTGGTAGAAGAACTAGGCCTATCCATCATTCCAAGCAAATATGTGAGTGGGATAAAGAGAAGAACTTATACCAAATGTACCTTGACTGATGTTGAAGATGGATCAATGATCACTCAAATGTGTAACACGGAAATAGCACAATTGGTACCAATTCTCATCGGTTCTCAAACCTACACAATTAAAGCTTATATTGGAGCTCAGTTAGGATGGTGGCACAAAAAATTATGCAATTGTTAGTGAGACTCAATGATGTTGAAAAAGATTCGCAAATTCACGAATGTAACAAGTAGACCAAGTAAGTAGTGGTACATGGAAACACACACGCAAATAGATAAATGGGGTTGTGCAAACCAAAAATGAGCTCACAATGTGGAATCCACGGAAAATGCTCTTGTTGCACAACTCTAGAGAGACGCTAGCACGATTGCACAATAGGCGGATACGAGACTTGTGCACAACCTACTAAGAAAAAATGCAACGACTTCTATCCCAAGTATGCTATATGTATGGTGTTTCGGTGGTATGATCCAAGATGATCGAGTATGACAATCTTGATGTTGTATGATGCTATGGCTCTTGCTTAAAAGCTCTTTGCTTAACTTTTCCTTTTGCTTAAAAGCTTGTTTGGCTCTTTCTCTTTTGAGATCTTTCTCATGCAAAACTTCACGAACCAAGATAGCAATTGTGTATATGCTATGACAACCTTGTGACACAAGAGATGATACCAAGATATGTACCAATATGATATGGTATGTATGCAATGGGAGCTATGGTCACTAATGTGCACAAGTAATGTTGCCGACAATACTCAAATGGCTAGTCTCGATAGGTAAGGTACGCAAAATGGGCTATGGGGTTACCAATGCAATGTCAAGGAGTATACAAAGATGTCATCGAAGTTACCGTCCGTGGCGAAGATGAGCAGCGGTGATGTCGGTGTCGAATCATTCCTAGTTAGCCTAAACACCCTAGGAAACGATGAACCACAACTCAAATTCAGTAGCGGAATGCAGTGGTGGTCGTTGATGAAGAAGCAACCGTCCCTAAGTAGCCGAAACACCTTAGTAGACTCAAATCACAACTCAAACAACCATAAATGCTATGGGAAACAAAAAGGGTTTAGTTGCGGAAGTTGGTGGTGGTATAGCGGATGATGTGGTGGAAGCCCTAGGCAAAGCTGCCAAAGTTCAAAAAATTTGATGGTGTCTAATGGTGTTGGAATCTATCTATATGGATGAGGGATGTCAATAGCTACCCAACGAGCTAAAGAACGCCAAAAACGGACTCCAGATGAATTAGTTATTGTCAAAACTGTCAATCAGCCGAAGGTAGAACTGGGAGGGGCAGTTGTACCGCTTGCGAGGGTAGTTGTACCACTCCTGGAGCGTCCTGGGGTTCCAGTTTTGGCTGGCAGAAGTATCAGGGCATGGTGGAGCAGTTGTACCGCCTTAGTGGGGCGGTTATACCGCTTTTGTCGGGAAAATTTTCCAGATCTGGACCGGGATGGACTTTGGGGCGGAAAAGGATGATTTCGGGGGCACAATTGGAGAGATTTTGTGGATGAAAGATGGGGAAACTTGGGGGGGGTGCTAGATCCACTCGAAACCAAGCAAATCCACAGATTAAAATCAACAAAACTTCATCATACCAAAAAATCACAAAAAAATTGGGGCTATTTTTGGTGGGAATTTTTGAAATTGGGGAAGAACACAATAAAATTAGGCTAGAAAACAAGGGGTATGGGCTCCAAATTCGTGATCAACCTTCCTCTGATCCAAGATGATGTAGTGTGGAACCCTAGATATCCAGTCTTTCATGATTGGAGTGGATCCTACCAAGAACACGAAGAACATGAGGGAAAACATGAGGAGAGAAATCACTCAAACCAACAAGATTCGATTACACATGTGCTAGATCCTCGAAAGACAAAGAGATACATGATCCATGATCAACAAGGGACGAGACAAGTAGCAAGTTCTTCTCCGTGAGGAGGTCGTGAGGGTCTTCCCGTGAGGGGTCTTGAATCCAAGATGGATCTTCTCCAAAGAGGGAACAGTCTCTCTCGATGGAGTAGATCCGGATGGATGAATAAATCTCTAACTCAAATGAGCTAATCCTTTGCTAACCCTAATACGGAGCTAGGGGACAAGTATATATAGTCCAAGGGGTAAGTGGGGGATACATGGGGTGAAACCCCTTTCACTGCGTGCAGGCAAGGTGGTAGTACCGGTCATGGGGGCGGTTGTATCGCAGGGAGCCCAGGTGCTGGTTGCTGGAGGTGTTCGCAGAAGGGAGTGGTGGTTGCACCAGTGGTTGGGGCGGTTGTATTGGTCTTTTGGCTGTTATGGGGATAAACCGATGCTGTACCGGCCTTGCACCGCTCGATCACAGAACCTGGGCCAGTTGTTGGGCGGTAGTCGAGCGGTTGTACGGCCCGGGCGGTAGTTGGGCGGTTGTACCGAGATTTCTGGGTTGGGCAGATTCTCTTCATGCTCTTGATGTCCAACTTGCACCATAACTTATCCTTGGTTGCTTCCTTGGTACCTAAGCACACAAAGCATCTCTTTTTGAGGTAGTAGCCATGTCTCAAGTGGGTCAAAGGGAAGTTCAACAAGGAGCGAGTTAACCTCGTTTTCGATAGCTCTCGCACGAGCTCTTTGTTGGAAATATGCCCTAGAGGCAATGATAAAAGGATTATTATTATATTTCCTTGTTCATGATAATTGTCTTTTATTCATGCTATAATTGTATTATCTGGAAATCATAATACACGTGTGAATATATAGACCACAATATGTCCCTAGTGAGCCTCTAGTTGACTAGCTCGTTGATCAACAGATAGTCATGGTTTCCTGACTATGGACATAGGATGTCATTGATAAAGGGATCACATCATTAGGAGAATGATGTGATGGACAAGACCAAATCCTAAGCATAGCACAAGATCGTGTAGTTCGTTTTGCTAGAGCTTTTCCAATGTCAAGTATCTCTTCCTTAGACCATGAGATCATGTAACTCCCGGATACCGTAGGAGTGCTTTGGGTGTACCAAACGTCACAACGTAACTGGGTGATTATAAAGGTATACTATGGGTATCTCCGAAAGTGTCTGTTGGGTTGACACGGATCGAGACTGGGATTTGTCACTCCGTATGACGGAGAGGTATCTCTGGGCCCACTCGGTAATGCATCATCATAATGAGCTCAAAGTGACCAAGTGTCTGGTCATGGGATCATGCATTACGGTACGAGTAAAGTGACTTGCCGGTAACGAGATTGAACGAGGTATTGGGATACCGACGATCGAATCTCGGGCAAGTAACATACCGATTGACAAAGGGAATTGTATACGGGGTTGCTTGAATCCTCGACATCATGGTTCATCCGATGAGATCATCGAGGAGCATGTGGGAGCCAACATGGGTATCTAGATCCCGCTTTTGGTTATTGACCGGAGAGCCATCTCGGTCATGTCTATGTGTCTCCCAAACCCGTAGGGTCTACACACTTAAAGTTCGGTGACGCTAGGGTTGTAGAGATATGAGTATGCAGCAAACTAAAAGTTGTTCGGAGTCCCGGATGAGATCCCGGATGTCACGAGGAGTTCCGGAATGGTCCGGAGGTAAAGAATTATATATGGGAAGTCGAGTTTCGGCCATCGGGAAAGTTTCGGGGGTCACCGGTATTGTACCGGGACCACCGAAAGGGTCCCGGGGGTCCACCGGGTGGGGCCACCCATGCCGGAGGGCCCCATGGGCTGAAGTGGGAGGGGAACCAGCCCCTGGTGGGCTGGTGCGCCCCCCTGGGCCCCCCTCTGCGCCTAGGGTTGGGAACCCTAGGGGAGGGGGCGCCTCCACTTGCCTTGGGGGGCAAGTCTCCCCCCTTGGCCGCCGCCCCCTAGGAGATCCCATCTCCTAGGGCCGGCGCCCCCCTGGGGTCCCTATATAAAGAGGGGGGTGGGAGGGCAGCCGCACCGTGACACCTGGCGCCTCCCTCCCCCCTTGCTACACCTCCTCCTCCCGCAAACGCTTGGCGAAGCCCTGCCGAAACCCTGCTGCATCCACCACCACGCCGTCGTGCTGCTGGATCTTCATCAACCTCTCCTTCCCCCTTGTTGGATCAATAAGGAGGAGACGTCACGCTGACCGTATGTGTGTTGAACGCGGAGGTGCCGTCCATTTGGCGCTAGGATCTCCGGTGATTTGGATCACGACGAGTACGACTCCCTCAACCCCGTTCTCTTGAACGCTTCCGCTCGCGATCTACAAGGGTATGTAGATGCACTCCCCTCTCTCGTTGCTAGATGAACTTATAGATTGATCTTGGTGAACGTAGGAATTTTTTTATTTTATGCAACGTTCCCCAACACTCTTGTCATTGGTCCAAGTGGTGTCGTAGGAGATGTAGGATGGTCCGTGGGGATGACCGTGGGATGCTCCGCATCATCTTCTCTCTCTTTGATTATTAATACCATGTTCTCCTTGATGTTCTTGAAGATCTATCCGATGTAATACTCTTTTGCGGTGTGTTTGTCGAGATCCGATGAATTGTGGATTTATGATCAGCTTATCTATGAATATTATTCGAATCTTCTCTAAATTCTTATATACATGATTTGGTATCTTTGTATTTCTCTTCTAATTATCGGTTTGGTTTGGCCAACTAGATTGGTTTTTCTTGCAATGGGAGAGGTGCTTAGCTTTGGGTTCAATCTTGCATGATTTCACCCAGTGACAGAGTAGGGGTAGCGAGACACGTATTGAATTGTTGCCATTGGAGATAAAAAGATGGGGTTTTCATCATATTGCTTGAGTTAATTCCTCTACATCATGTCATCTTAATACTCTAGATGCATGCCGGATAGCGGTCGGTGTGTGGAGTAATAGTAGTAGATGCAGGCAGGAGTCGGTCTAATTGACACGAACCTGATGCCTATATTTCATAATCATTGCCTTGGATATAGTGATGAATTTGCCTATATGATGAGTGAAGAATATTAAATGTCTATGATGGGAGAATTGAAATTCTTTTTAGGTCTTCAAATTCATCAACAGCGCAATTGGATATTCATATCTCAGGAGAAATACCTCAAGGATGTATTGAGAAAATTTGGCATGCAAGATTGCAAAGGGGGCAAAATTCCAATGCCTACAAATGGCCATCTATGCACTGATGAAAATGGTAAAGACTTCGATCAAAAGGTATACCACTCCATGATTGGTTCTTTATTGTACCTATGTGCATCTAGGCCGGATATTATGCTTAGTGTTTGCATGTGTGCCCGATTTCAAGCTACACCGAAGGAATCACACCATAAGGCTGTGAAGCATATTCTTCGATACTTAGCTCACACACCAACACTTGGATTATGGTATCCCAAGGGCTCTTCTTTTGATCTCATTGGATATTCAGATTTCTGACTATGCTGGCGATCACGTGGACCACAAGTCAACATCTGGCACATGTCATTTCCTCGGACGATCTTCGGTCTGTTGGACCTCGAAGAAACAGAACTGCGTATCTCTTTCCACTGCAGAAGCTGAGTACATTGCTGCTGGATCATGCTGTGCTCAACTACTATGGATGAAGCAAACACTCAAGGACTATGGTGTCAACGTGAAGAATGTGCCTCTCTACTGTGACAATGAGAGTGCCATCAAGATTTCTCATAACCCAGTTCAGCACTCGAAGACCAAGCACATCCAGATTCATCATCATTTTCTTCGTGATCATGTGTTGAAGGGCGACATCTCCATCGATCATGTCATCACTGAAGATCAACTGGCCGATATCTTCACTAAGCCTTGGATGAGAAGAGATTTAGCAAGTTGCTATGTGAGCTAAATATCCTAGAATCTTCGAATGTTCTCTGAAATGGACACACATCCTAACACTTATGCTGACTTGATGACTTAGATGTGCAACACACGAAGTAACGTTTTTCTTCAATCAATGAAGACTAACCCTCTAAGTGTGAAGAAATTAATGAAGAAATTGATTCTCAGAGCCCTACGACAATTGTACGCGGTGTCTGAAATCAGCTTTCTTATACGGTGGGTTACGCCACCACCCAAAGTTGAAAATCTTCAATTTGAGTTTTTCTTTGTTTTTGAAATTCCTCGGTTTTTCAAATTCTTCAACTTTGCATTGTCTTTGCTCTTTCTGGTGTTGTTCTTCATTTGAATATATATATATATATATATATATGAGTTTTGTGTCCTCTACAGCATTCACTTATTGCTAATTCCTCAAGTTGATTTCTTCTGCTAAGTGAATGTGATCGGACCCTTTCCCCTCTATGCTAAACTCAACCCAATCTATTCACAAATTCCTCATATGCGTTCTATTTGAAAATCGTTCAAAATCTTCACTGTGTCCTTAACAGCTGAAGAAATTGCGAACGGAACTTTTAACTTATCTTATCTGAATTTTCGGCTTTGCCGCTCAAACTGTTCTGCTTCTCATGACAAATACTTATCTATTCACCCACGATCCTACACGATCGCCACCTCTTAGTATGTGGGTGACACATGTCAAGCGAATGAGAAGGGGCCAGGGGCATGTTCGTCTTCCTCGATTGAACAGTTTTTCACTCCCTCTATAAATACCCCTCTCTCTTCCTCACTTCACTTTCACCTCGCTCGCGCTCTCTCCTGCTCGAGCTTCCCCAAAACCCTAGCGCCACCGCTACTTCATCATCGCCAGTGAGGAAGAGCTTCACTGTCTTGACCTCGTCGCTGTCGTACTCACGTCGGTTGCGGATTTCTTCACTCCGCCATCGCCGTAGCCGTCTTCCTCTGCCGAGTTAGGGCGTGGAAGATCTGAACTAACGAACTTCACATCTACACTTCCCAGTTTGTCGTGTTCTTCACTTTGAGTAATTAAAAGTTACTTTTGTTGCTCGCTTTGATTCTCAAGTTCTCTAAAAAAAATCTTCAAAGGTGTTTATTCTTCAAATCTTCACACACATGAACACCTCACATGTCATCTACTCTTGATTCGTTTCTCTAAGCAATGATTTTCTTCAAGATTCCTCAATTGTGTGGATTTTCAATCTATACAACTCTGGAACCTAAGACAAAGAACGCTTAGTGAAATTCCTCAAGACTCACCTGGTCAAATTCCTCAAAACCTATTCTTTTTAAAAAACCTTCTGAGAACGCATATGACCTCTCCAAATTCCTCGCAACTATACTTTGTTCACAGGTACAAATGTCCGCTGCTGAATCACTAGGTTCTCATCAACTTAACTCATTTGCATCGTTCCTCGAAGAAAAGTTGCACACCTCTTCAGAAACTTCAGTTGTTCATATTCCTTAGCTGAAGAAAATGGGTGACAAAAGGCCACAGAAGGGAGGAAAGAGGCCTGAGGTCAATACTGCATTTGAAATCCCTGAGGACATCTATGCTGGGTACTGCACACCCCCTGAGGAAGATAGAAATCAGCGCAAGGTGCGTATTCAAAATATAGAAAGGAGATGGGCACGGGAATGGAGGGAGTACAGGTATGAAGAAATTCGCACTCAACCCTCCATGCCCAAGACCTCCATTGGCACCAAGCCAGTTGGCAGATCCCACCAGCCTCAAGCGCAGTGAGGATTATCATGATGAATGGGCAAAGTGCCAGGCCAAATTGGAAAAGCAAGCAGAGGAAGCAGTGAAGAAATTCAATGCAGACTCTGCTGCTGCTGCTGCTACCTCTGCTGAGGCCTCTGCTAGTGAGCCAAAGAATGCAATGCACAAGAAGCCTGTGCACAAGTCCAGTGCTTCACCTTCAATGCCCTCACGGCCAAGCTCCTCTGCTACGCCATCAAGGCCAGATTCTTCAAGGCCCTCACGGCAAATTCCTCAGACTGCTCCTCCAAAGTCCTCAGCTCCTCCGTCAAAGTCTTCAGCTGCTCCGACAAAATCCTCGGCACCTGTGCATCTCACCATGTTCCAAAGGACTCAAGGCTTCTCTATTGCCTCAGGAGCATCTGCAAGCTCCTCAGCTGCTCGAACTTCCTCAGCTGGTCCCTCACTGCTGAAGAAAAAGGCCACTGCTGGACGAGGTCTTCGACCAAGTCCTCATAAGAAGCAAGTCGCTTTCCAAGTGTCCTCTGATGATGATGAGGCGGATGATGAAGAACTTGCTGAAATCATCAGAAATAGGCAAGCCAGGGCCGCTATAGCCAAAGACAGCAATGTGCAGCTGATGCTGGATCCAAAGTTGATCCTCGACTACATTGACCTGTGGCACAAGGATCCTAACACGCCTTTGCCGGAGATGAACCTCACTCCTGGTCAAAGTCATGTTCTTACTGCCTTCATTGAGGAAGAAAAATGGAAATTTGAACAAGGCAGAAGTTTGAAGAAAGCGCAGTACAAGAAACAATGCTACCTCAAGGACAATGTCCTCACTCTCACTCCTGATCAGCTCCTTGCCTTGCAAGAGGAAATCAAACAACTGAGCGATGAATTTGATTGCTACTATGCTGATTGGAAGGGTGCCAAGGTGCATTTCTTCAATCTGACAAAGAAATTCACTTCAAGTGCTGCTCCACCTGTGCACGTTGAAGTTACTCAGGCTGAGGCATCTGATCAGCCTAGTGAAGAAAATGCCAGCACCGCTGATGACAATCAGGCTACTGAAGAAAATGAGAGTGCCAGGGCTGATGACTCCATTCCAGCCACTGAAGATATTGCCAGGGCATCCACTAGTGGTGCGCCTGAAGAAAGTGAACAAATCAGGACAACTACATCAGTTGTGCCTGAGGAAAATAAACCAAAGTTCTCTGCACCCCCTATGCATAGACCAACTCCGATCCTTCCAGGTGCATTAGATGCGAAGAAGACCAAGGCTACAGAACATGCAGCTGTGAAGAAAAGGAAGGCATCAACTTCTTCAAATTCTTTAGCTCCAAAGAAGATGAAGACTCTGATCAGTTCAATTGTCAATCCAATTGATGCCGTTCCAGTCTCATCAATGCCATCAAAGGACCTTGTTCCATTTGTTGATGATTATGTGATTCCTGATGAATCTGATGAAGAAACTCCTTCTGCTGCTTTGTTAGAGCAGTTGGATGAAGAAATTGAAGTGGATAAGATCCCTTCAACTCGAGTCATTTCCTCACCTATGCCTCGGTTTACTGCTGAAGAGGCAGGTGTTGAAGAAATTGAAGATGAGGATGTGGACATTGGGTGTACCACTCCTGTGCTCAATGATGAATTTTGGGACAGTCAACATCCAAACTCTCCAATGTTCACTCCACTCCAAGCTATTCCTCAGTCCCTGTCAGGACCCCGACTCAATGCCACATCGATCTAGCATGTAACACCTCATATCACTTTGCGGCCTCACGCACGGTATTCCCACGGGTGTCGCATTACCTTTGCCCGGGACCGTTTGCGCCTTTTGGCACACGTATATGACAGTGTCGCTAGCATCCATATGATAAGGAGCCCGGGCTGACATGGCTAGTCGTAAACCCAAAGTGGCACAGACCTACAGGGACAGGCATCTATGACCCAGCATCGAACGTGTCGGTCATCAGCGAGTGAATCCAGGCTGTAGCACTGGGCTAGCAGGACTCCGGTGAACCGGGCTGTAGCGGGCTAACAGGACTCCGGTATTCATCGCGTGACATTTCCCCGAAGGGACAGACACAGGAACGAAGAAGGACACATGCCGGCCAGCCTAAGTGTTCCGAAGCAGTAGCAAGCTACCATGGCTCGGTGGAAACACTAGGAGACATTTCCCGGTAAGAGAGGCTACTAAAGATAAACAACTAGAAGGTCAGATCCCACACATACCAAGCATTTCAATAACATACACACAATATGCTCGATATGTGCAAATACAACATGGCATCACAACATGACTCTACAACTCAAGTAATTTATTCATTAGGCTCCGAGGAGCGAGATATTACAAACATGGGTCTTATGACCCAACAATCAGAGCATACAAGTCAAAGCACATGCGGAAGCTTAACATGTCTGAGTACAGACATCTATAAATGAAAAAGGCTGAGAAGCCTGACTATCTACCAGATCCTGCCGAGGGCACAAGATCGTAGCTGAGGTAACAAGCTAAACATCGAAGTCCACGTGGAACTACTAGTGAGACTGAAGTCTCTCTGCAAAAACATAAAATAGGCAAACGTGAGTACAAATGTACCCAGCAAGACTTACATCAGAACTAACTACATATGCATCATTTTCAAGAAGGGGATGGTGGGGTTTAACTGCAGCAAGCCAGCTTTGACTCGGTGGCTAACCTGAACTACGACTGCAAGTAACTCTTTTGAGGTGGCGCACACGAGTCCACATATTCACCATATCAATACACCACTATGGATCCGCTCCCGTCTCCCTACGAGAGCGCCATCCATAGCACTCACGCTTATCTTGCGTATTTTAGAGTATTCACTTTCACTTGTCTATGAACTGATATAAGCAACCCAGAAGTCCTTTACCGCGGACACGGCTATTCGAATAGATGATGTTAACCCTGCAGGGGTGTACTTCTTCATACATGTTTCCACCACTTAGCGTCTGCACACGACATGTGCTCGGCAGACTTCAAGCGAAAGCCGACGTGGGTGTAGACCACGACCTACCTAAACACCTAAGTCTCTAGTCCAGGTTTATCGCCTATTCGGGTTCCATCCATGAGGAGATCCGGCCGGAGTTTCGCTCACAGCCCCAAACGATGTGAACAGGGTTCCGTGACACCAAACGGGTGCCCGGTTTACCCGGCCACGTGCCTACCGCATCACAGCCCACCCCTACGGTCAGCGCTGTCCACGGCCTCCAGCATACTACAAGCACCAGAAACTACTTGCAACTCCTGGACAGAGGACAAGGGTGAATAAGAAGTCGAGCGGGGTCATATTTCAGGGCCCAATGTATGGTAGTAGCTGAATCATGGATCACAAACACAGAACTCAGTTCCTGAGGACGGCTGCAATGAGACAACCCACCATGTACTCCTACATGGCCTCTCACTGCTACCTTTACCAAATCGTGTTCAAACACTTAGCTCACACACAGTAGGACATGTTCACACGCCTCTGATTCATCCCCGATGAATCAGACCTGACTCAACTCTAAGCAGTAGCAGGCATGACAAACAAGCATGAATGAGTAGGCACAACAGGGCTCAAACAATTCCTACTCATACTAGTGGGTTTCATCTATTTACTGTGGAATGACAGGTCATGCAAAGGATAAAGGGGTTCAGCTACCGCAGCAAGTAACAGATGAATCGTTGTTGTCCTAATGCAGTAAAAGAGAGCAGGAGCGAGAGAGTAGGATTGTATCGGAATGAACAAGGGGTTTTGCTTGCCTGGCACTTCTGAAGATAACATTGAGTCTTCATCAGTGTCAACGATCACATCATCGGTATCACGTCTATCGAGAGGGGACAAATACCGGCAACACAGAAGGGAACACAATCAATGCAATGCACAATATGATGCATGATCATGACATGGCAAAATGAATGTGTTTTGAGCTAATGCAACTAGCAACAGATTAAATGAAGTTGGTTTGAATACAAGATTCAAATTTAAACTCCATATGTGATTATTCAAATGCCATTTAATTGATTTGTGCTAAACAGCAGCTATAAGTTGTTCTATCATGCATGAAAATGGTACAGATGGATTCCTTGAATTTTTCTGATAATTTTTCATATATAAATTATTTAATTTGGAGTTACGGTTGAATTTCTATGATTTTTAGAAGTTTTAGCTATTTTCTGGAATTTCCTGAATATAATAAAATAAACTAAATTCCAGAAAATGAATATTGCGTCAGCATGACCTCACCCTGACGTCATCAGGTCAACAGGGGCTGGTCCGGGTCAAACTGACCAGTGGGGTCCACTGGTCAGTGACACAGTGCTGACTAGTGTCGTTCACAGGTGGGGCCAGGTCAACGGCCACGTCAGCAGAGCCAATGCTGACGTGTGGGGTCGGTCAATGTCCATGTCAGCGTGGTCAAAGCTGACGGGTGGGGCCCATGTGGTTAGTTAAACTAAACAGAAAATAAACTAAGATTAATTAAGGTGTGGGGCCCAGTGTCAGTGACACGGTGCGGTGATTAGTGGCTAACTAAGCCAGCCACGTCAGCAAGTGACGCCGGCGACCACGGCGACGGCGAGACCTCGCCGGAGTTGCTCGGGACGGCGCTATGGCCCGCGGCTGGTCGCGCTGAGGGCACCAAGAGTGAGCCCGTGCTCCCGCGCATCTAGGGGGACCCACGAGAGGGCGTGGGGTGGCCGGAGTTGAGCGCGGCATCGACCTTGGCGGTCGCCGGAGCTCGGGGAGGTCGGGGTTGGCGCTAGGGGGCACGGCAGGTCGCACGGGTGGGCGCGCTCGGCTCCTGGAAGGGTGCTGAGCACGTTGCCGTGCTCGGGAGTTAGCTACGGTGGCTCTAGCACCGTCTGCGTCATCGCCGGCGGCGAGGAACGGTCGGCTCCGACAGCCAGGGTGGTTAGAGGGCGCGGACGGGCACGGAGAGAGAGGGGAAATGGACAGGGGCTCACGGTGAGTTCGAAGAGAAGGTCGGCGTGCTCGGGGAGGTGGTGGAGATGGCGAATCAACGGCGGCGGTGGTCGGAGCCCAAGGTGGAAGACGACGGCGATGGCGATGTTCCGGGCCCTCCCGGCTTGCGTGGCTCATCGAAGATGAAGAAGACAACATGGCGGAGCTTCTGGGCGCGTCGGGTTTGCGTGGGGTGGCCAGTGTCCGCGAGGGAGCTCGTCGGTGGCGGCGGCTCCGTTCGGTCGCGGGAGGGAGAGAGAGCAGAGGGGGAATAGGGACGGAGGGAGAGCGAGAGGGGTTCCAGGGAGAGCGAGAGAGAGGCCAGGGGTGTCGTGGCGGCTCCAGGCGCATCGAGGAGGGAGGCAACCAGGCAGGAGGTGGCCAAGCGCGACGGCGGTGCTCGCCACCGAGCTGCTTCGTGCGCTGGCACGGGAAGAAGACAGGAGAAGGGGGGGCCAGGTGGGCTGGGCCGCGCAGGTGGGCTGCACAGTGTTGGGCTGTGGGTGGCTGCCAGGTAAGCTGAGGTAAGTGGCCCAGGTAGGTTTCCTGCTCTGTTTTATTTTTTTCTTCTGTTTTGTTTTATTTAATATCTTTTGCCATTGTTTTTTTTGAATTTAAACAAATTCAAACAATGCCAAAAACTCCTCTGAATAATTTTATTTTGCTAGATGGACTTTTCCAAAAGCTTATAAAATATTTCAGGGGTATTTGAAATTATATTCTAATTATATGAATATAATTCAAATTCAAATAGCTAATGATTTAAATTCAAAGTCCCAAAAATAAATTCTTAAAAATGTTCAATATTTTGGTTGGGACCAGAACCCTTGCCAAAAATTATCAAACATTTAAGAAGAGCATTTTGGAACAATGAATGAGATTTTTAGGGTTTTTGCCCTTCTTTTATTTAGGGTTTTGAGGCTTCCAATTTCCCTCAGTTCAAGTTTCAAAAATTTAAATATGATGCACAGATGGAAGCAAGCATAGGTCAGGACAGAACTAGGGATGTGACAACTCACCCCCACTAAACAAGAATCTCATCTCGAGATTCAAGCGTAGGGTAAGGTGAAGGGTAACGCAGTCTAGTATAATCTTCACGATCCAGGTTGCACTTCATAGGAACGTTGATTCGATCACCATCTTTGTCTTGTCGTCTTGTTCTGAGAACTCCAACTAATCATGACAAGAAGAGGAAAGGAAAACTCTAGAAGGATCGATCTTCTCGAAGGTCGAACAACTCAGGATTAACTCTCGGAATGTGACATAGCAACATCTCTCGAGCCGAGAGACGAAGCATACCTCTAGAGGGATGGAGTGGAGCAGGTGACGAGGTTCACTAGGTAGACAGCAATTCCAGACTTAAGAATGTGGTGATCGGTTGTCAACATAGCGAGGAGTTGAATTGCCATGATACCACGACGAAACATCCTGGAGAAGGGTGATTCGTAGATTATTATCTTAAGTGGCAAAAAGAATTACCTTTGATATAGAGATCATTGAGACTCTCTATATCAGCCTAAGGCAAATCACAGCAATCAACTGGCGGGGATCGGTAGAATGGCATACTCGGACTTGGATGATGTGGATTACCTTGTTGAAGACAACGTAATGGATGAATTTGCTTATCACCGGAAATGGA
This sequence comes from Triticum dicoccoides, assembly GCF_002162155.2. Lineage (NCBI taxonomy): Eukaryota > Viridiplantae > Streptophyta > Magnoliopsida > Poales > Poaceae > Triticum > Triticum dicoccoides. The sequence continues at coordinate 174,490,834 of NC_041387.1, read as the reverse complement.
TGAGACCCATGGTAGAATGGCACATTGGCGGTGCCAGCTGGGAACAAAATGCAAATGCTGGGAATGATTCTGGTAACTGGGGAAGAACCCAACAATAGAGAGTGAGTTCACTGTTTGAGTAGGTCATAGCATTGCCGAGGGAACTGAGAGCAACCCAGCTAGTGCCGAGGATAACACGTAGCGCTTGTGCGTGCTCTCAAGAACTTGAGCATTTCCACAATCATCAAGATTCTACCAATATCCGTGTCAAGGATCCTGGCAACACAACATACCACCATGATGAACAACGATGGACGATGCAGATGCATAGGAAGATAACATCAACTCAGATTTCACCCTAGCGAGGCCAGGGAAACAAAATCTGGATGATCGACCGAGAGACATTTAGCACTCCGCTCCTAATGTTCTCCTTGACGTGCTAGTATAACCCATTCATGGATATGGTTTGCTAACTAGAACATCAAGTAAAGGTCGGACTTCGGGAGCAATAGAATCCATAAGGAACAGTTACGGAGGTAAATCCTACGAAATCCTTATGGGGAGGTGGCCAATTTCCTCAAACAAGATACTACAATAATAGGTCTTCCGGCTGGGTGTGTTGGCCACGACATCCACTTTACCGGTTATCGAGGGACCAATATTATAGTTCTTGGGAAATGTTCCAAACATCATATCTGCCTGAGATTCAGCTCTGGTTGGTGTTAGGATATTCCAGGCTCATCGAGTCTTAGGAAGAAAAATGAAAGTTTGCAACACAAATCGACGAGATGACGTTGCGAGATTCTCGGGGAATGAACTACGATAGTAAGCTCCAAAACATGAGCTCGTTCTGCTACAAACATGTGAACACGTTGTCCCAGACAAGCATGCCCACATGGTAGTCTTACAATAAAACACTACCGAGTTCTGGTTGGGAACCATCAGCGAGGATATCGAAGTTCTTTCATAAGTCCGGATTAGCTCTTATGAAGATACTCCTTCTCCTTGCACAAATCAGTCAGTGGCTTGGTGTGCTAGGATACACATATGGAATGAAGGTTGCAAGTCTCCAGACCACAGAATACTTCGCACGTGTGCATGACTGACTTGCGATGATTCCAGAGGAAGCAACATTGACTTTCTCGAGTCCACGGCGGCAACTTGCATCAAATGCACATGAATTAAAGGAAGTCACTACCTTCATCCAAACATATGCTTCATGAGCTAGCATGAACAAATGCTTTCAAAAGTTTCCAACACTAACTTAATGTTCAACAAAATCATGGAGGAGATAAGGATGTTGTCAATGGGCTCAACAACAATTCATCTAGGTTTCCTTTTAAAAGGAATTCCATAGTTAAGTGAACACGGTGATAGCATTGGTCAGACCAAAGATGTAATGGTGTATGCTCGAGGGATCAACCACGAATAAGACAACATTACGAGCATCGTTGGTACTGATTTGATTTGACGATAGCCCACACTCAAATCAAAGGATTGATAAGACAATAGGTCCAGCAACTGATCACAAGGACCAATCGATGAAGATATCATCTTTCTTCAACACACACTACACAAGAATATCCCTTTGGAACGAACTAAGTCAGGCAAGCTTTTATCTTCCAACTCTCCAAGTTGTTGTCTAGCTTAACCAACTAGCTCCGGGATATCCATCACAGATTCTTGGAGAAAGGGTGGTTCACAAGAAACCAACTTGATCACGAGCTCAACATAACAGTCAGGTGACAACCTGGTAATACTTCTGAGAAGACATCCAGAAAATCACGAACCATCGGTATGTTACTAAGCTCGAGAACAATCTCGCTTTTGAGGGCAAGACGATATGATCAAATGAGTGAGGACTTGACAAGATCCTAACTCATCAATCGAAGGGTGCACCGAAATAAGGACTAGGTAGCACGATCAGTCTTAGAGGGATGATTTAAAAACCAACATGCTAAGATTGAAATTATTATCCTTTAACTACCAAGCAACGAGGTTGCTGGGAGTATTGATTTCACACGCCATGATTCATTTGTCGGCATTCCGGTTACAATAACACAGGAACCGAGGAATGAACAATGATGGCAAAAGTATCACTGTACCAAGAGTTCATAGGATGGTGTGCAATTCCTATAACAATCCCGATATAAAAGATGGTAATACTCCAAGGTAGAACAGAGCAAAAGCTGGATTGGCATTTTGATCTGCGGAGTACAATTGTTTTGACCCAATCCTAGATATGGAAGAGGTACTGGAGTTTGTTTCTCCTAGTCATTCCGCGATAGAATGGCTTGACGGACCACAAGAGTAATAGGCATCGATAAACGAACGCACGCATACTCTTGACTATCAATTGATAGACGAGGGTCAGAATGCAACTAAAGAGAACATCTCAAAGGAACATATAATTTTTCTGAGTTGTGGATGCATAGATTAGTATGTCGAACCAAGTTCAACATATTTCTTCCGGATAACCCATGCAGAAAGGTAGAACTGGCAGAGTCACGATTTATGAATGGAGAACTCCTCAAGAGTACTCTAATTGTGATTTTTTTTGATCCAATAAACATCTGCCATAAGTAGTTCATGGTATTTGGAAGAAGAAGATACCACGGACTTCAAGTACTATCGCAAAGGTTACTAATATCCTAAAGGCACTAGCAATTACTATCAACATGAAGTAGGTAGAGTGAATCTCGGGTTCAGAACCCAGGAGTAGAATACCTACTACTAAGTAGCATCACGGGATGCTTTCGAGAATAAAGGCCAGAATCTCACACTGGGAACACAAAACGTTGCTAGATTACTAGGTGACTCCCTAAATACCTAGGGTCATAATAGTAACTCCAACATAAAAGTCAAGGCAATAGAATACCTCAACTCAACAATTAGTGTGATTAATCTGGCCCATGGGCACATTGAAACGGGAAGAAAGGATTTGCAATTGCATCAGACTACTTAGAAACCTGGGATGACTCGGACAGCATAACGGCTGTAAATGCTCAGAAAGATTTGAGACATTCACAAAAATGGTGGCATAACCACTCAGAAGCACAATATCACGGTTTCGAGATCAACAATTAACATACGGAAGCAGTAAAAACTGAACAGAGGCTTAAATCCAACAATCTTATAAGTCCACTGATTAGTAACACGTGATCCTAATAGAAAGAAGAGATAGCCTAGTTCTTAATCCCCGTAGAAGAGAAGATGATGACTCAGATCAGAAGGCCATGAGGTATAAGGAGTAAAAAGAGCCTTACATTCCATCCCACAATCAATTCCCTTATATAACTAAGGAATTTCTAGACTCAACTTCGACCAGTTTGGCTTGGTAATCCTACAGGCAGTCAAGCTCTGATACCAACGCTGTCAGGACCCCGACTCAATGCCACATCGATCTAGCATGTAACACCTCATATCACTTTGCGGCCTCACGCACGGTATTCCCACGGGTGTCGCATTACCTTTGCCCGGGACCGTTTGCGCCTTTTGGCACACGTATATGATAGTGTCGCTAGCATCCATATGATAAGGAGCCCGGACTGACATGGCTAGTCGTAAACCCAAAGTGGCACAGACCTACAGGGACAGGCATCCATGACCCAGCATCGAACGTGTCGGTCATCAGCGAGTGAATCCAGGCTGTAGCACTGGGCTAGCAGGACTCCGGTGAACCGGGCTGTAGCGGGCTAACAGGACTCCGGTATTCATCGCGTGACATTTCCCCGAAGGGACAGACACAGGAACGAAGAAGGACACATGCCGGCCAGCCTAAGTGTTCCGGAGCAGTAGCAAGCTACCATGGCTCGGTGGAAACACTAGGAGACATTTCCCGGTAAGAGAGGCTACTAAAGATAAACAACTAGAAGGTCAGATCCCACACATACCAAGCATTTCAATAACATACACACAATATGCTCGATATGTGCAAATACAACATGGCATCACAACATGACTCTACGACTCAAGTAATTTATTCATTAGGCTCCGAGGAGCGAGATATTACAAACATGGGTCTTATGACCCAACAATCAGAGCATACAAGTCAAAGCACATGCGGAAGCTTAACATGTCTGAGTACAGACATCTATAAATGAAAAAGGCTGAGAAGCCTGACTATCTACCAGATCCTGCCGAGGGCACAAGATCATAGCTGAGGTAACAAGCTAAACGTCGAAGTCCACGTGGAACTACTAGTGAGACTGAAGTCTCTCTGCAAAAACATAAAATAGGCAAACGTGAGTACAAATGTACCCAGCAAGACTTACATCAGAACTAACTACATATGCATCATTTTCAACAAGGGGATGGTGGGGTTTAACTGCAGCAAGCCAGCTTTGACTCGGTGGCTAACCTGAACTACGACTGCAAGTAAAAGGTGGCGCACACGAGTCCACATATTCACCATATCAATACACCACTATGGATCCGCTCCCGTCTCCCTACGAGAACGCCATCCATAGCACTCACGCTTATCTTGCGTATTTTAGAGTATCCACTTTCACTTGTCTATGAACTGATATAAGCAACCCAGAAGTCCTTTACCGCGGACACGGCTATTCGAATAGATGATGTTAACCCTGCAGGGGTGTACTTCTTCATACATGTTTCCACCACTTAGCGTCTGCACACGACATGTGCTCGGCAGACTTCAAGCGAAAGCCGACGTGGGTGTAGACCATGACCTACCTAAACACCTAAGTCTCTAGTCCAGGTTTATCGCCTATTCGGGTTCCATCCATGAGGAGATCCGGCCGGAGTTTCGCTCACAGCCCCAAACGATGTGAACAGGGTTCCGTGACACCAAACGGGTGCCCAGTTTACCCGGCCACGTGCCTACCGCATCACAGCCCACCCCTACGGTCAGCGCTGTCCACGGCCTCCAGCATACTACAAACACCAGAAACTACTTGCAACTCCTGGACAGAGGACTAGGGTGAATAAGAAGTCGAGCGGGGTCATATTTCAGGGCCCAATGCATGGTAGTAGCTGAATCATGGATCACAAACACAGAACTCAGTTCCTAAGGACGGCTTCAATGAGACAACCCACCATGTACTCCTACATGGCCTCTCACCGACACCTTTTACCAAATCGTGTTCACACACTTAGCTCACACATAGTAGGACATGTTCACACACCTCTGATTCATCCTCGATGAATCAGACCTGACTCAACTCTAAGCAGTAGCAGGCATGACAAACAAGCATGAATGAGTAGGCACATCAGGGCTCAAACAACTCCTACTCATGCTAGTGGGTTTTATCTATTTACTGTGGCAATGACAGGTCATGCAAAGGATAAAGGGGTTCAGCTACCGCAGCAAGTAACAGATGAATCGATGTTGTCCTAATGCAATAAAAGAGAGCAGGAGCGAGAGAGTAGGATTGTATCGGAATGAACAAGGGGGTTTTGCTTGCCTGGCACTTCTGAAGATAGCATTGAGTCTTCATTAGTGTCAACGATCACATCATCGGTATCACGTCTATCGAGAGGGGACAATTACCGGCAACATAGAAGGGAACACAATCAATGCAATGCACAATATGATGCATGATCATGACATGGCAAAATGAATGTGTTTTGAGCTAATGCAACTAGCAACAGATTAAATGAAGTTGGTTTGAATACAAGATTCAAATTTAAACTCCATATGTGATTATTCAAATGCCATTTAATTGATTTGTGCTAAACAGCAGCTATAAGTTGTTCTATCATGCATGAAAATGGTACAGATGGATTCCTTGAATTTTTCTGATAATTTTTCATATATAAATTATTTAATTTGGAGTTACGGTTGAATTTCTATGATTTTTAGAAGTTTTAGCTATTTTCTGGAATTTCCTGAATATAATAAAATAAACTAAATTCCAGAAAATGAATATTGCATCAGCATGACCTCACCCTGACGTCATCAGGTCAACAGGGGCTGGTCCGGGTCAAACTGACCAGTGGGGTCCACTGGTCAGTGACACAGTGCTGACTAGTGTCGTTCACAGGTGGGGCCAGGTCAACGGCCACGTCAGCAGAGTCAATGCTGACGTGTGGGGTCGGTCAATGTCCATGTCAGCGTGGTCAAAGCTGACGGGTGGGGCCCATGTGGTTAGTTAAACTAAACAGAAAATAAACTAAGATTAATTAAGGCGTGGGGCCCAGTGTCAGTGACACGGTGCGGTGATTAGTGGCTAACTAAGCCAGCCACGTCAGCAAGTGACGCCGGCGACCACGGCGACGGCGAGACCTCGCCAGAGTTGCTCGGGACGGCGCTACGGCCCGCGGCTGGTCGCGCTGAGGGCACCAAGAGTGAGCCCGTGCTCCCGCGCATCTAGGGGGACCCACGAGAGGGCGTGGGGTGGCCGGAGTTGAGCGCGACATCGACCTTGGCGGTCGCCGGAGCTCGGGGAGGTCGGGGTTGGCGCTAGGGGGCACGGCAGGTCGCACGGGTGGGCGCGCTCGGCTCCTGGAAGGGTGCTGAGCACGTTGCTGTGCTCGAGAGTTAGCTACGGTGGCTCTAGCACCGTCTGCGTCATCGCCGGCGGTGAGGAACGGTCTGCTCCGATAGCCAGGGTGGTTAGAGGGCGCGGACGGGCACGGAGAGAGAGGGGAAATGGACAGGGGCTCACGGTGAGTTCGAAGAGAAGGTCGGCGTGCTCGGGGAGGCGGTGGAGATGGCGAATCAACAGCGGCGGTGGTCGGAGCCCAAGGTGGAAGACGACGGCGATGGCGATGTTCCGGGCCCTCCCGGCTTGCGTGGCTCATCGAAGATGAAGAAGACAACGTGGCGGAGCTTCTGGGCGCGTCGGGTTTGCGTGGGGTGGCCGGTGTCCGCGAGGGAGCTCGTCGGTGGCGGCGGCTCCGTTCGGTCGCGGGAGGGAGAGAGAGCAGAGGGGGAATAGGGACGGAGGGAGAGCGAGAGGGGTTCCAGGGAGAGCGAGAGAGAGGCCAGGGGTGTCGTGGCGTCTCCAGGCACATCGAGGAGGGAGGCAACCAGGCAGGAGGTGGCCAAGCGCGACGGCGGTGCTCGCCACCGAGCTGCTTCGTGCGCTGGCACGGGAAGAAGACAGGAGAAGGGGGGGGGCAGGTTGGCTGGGCCGCGCAGGTGGGCTGCACAGTGTTGGGCTGTGGGTGGCTGCCAGGTAAGCTGAGGTAAGTGGCCCAGGTAGGTTTCCTGCTCTGTTTTATTTTTTTTCTTCTGTTTTGTTTTATTTAATATCTTTTGCCATTGTTTTTTTTTGAATTTAAACAAATTCAAACAATGCCAAAAACTCCTCTGAATAATTTTATTTTGCTAGATGGACTTTTCCAAAAGCTTATAAAATATTTCAGGGGTATTTGAAATTATATTCTAATTATATGAATATAATTCAAATTCAAATAGCTTATGATTAAAATTCAAAGTCCCAAAAATAAATTCTTAAAAATGTTCAATATTTTGGTTGGGACCAGAACCCTTGCCAAAAATTATCAAACATTTAAGAAGAGCATTTTGGAACAATGAATGAGATTTTTAGGGTTTTTGCCCTTCTTTTATTTAGGGTTTTGAGGCTTCCAATTTCCCTCAGTTCAAGTTTCAAAAATTTAAATATGATGCACAGATGGAAGCAAGCATAGGTCAGGACAGAACTAGGGATGTGACAGTCCCCTACCGCCACCGAAGTGCAAATGGGATCTGAAGAACCTCATGCAACCCCAAGTGTTCATGAAGAAATTCCAGCCACTAGTGCTGAAGAAATTTTCAATGAAGAATTGATGACCCAGGCTGAAGCTGCTGAAGAGCCTGAAATTTCTCAGCCTGAGGAACCCGAGATTGCGATTCCTGAAGTGGTGCTGCAATTGACTGACACTCCTCAGCCCAAGACAAAGGATCCCTTCTCCAAGAAGCAAACATTCAAGGCTGTTGATTTCTTCGACGAGCACATATTCTTCACTGAATTCAACCCCTATGACAATGCTCGTCTCAGAAGGAAGTGTTTCTGGACTGCCAGCCAGGCCAACTTCTATTCCTCAGTGCTCCTCAACAAGGACAAAGTCTTCGATCATGAGCATATTCCTCATGTGGACATGGAATCCATGCCTTGCTTCTCTCAAGTCCTCAGCATGATTCATGACGCTGGCTTGCTCAATTTCTGCTCTGACATAGTTGATTGGAATGAAGAGCTCATTCTTCAGTTCTACGCAACTCTGCATATCACAGGTGATGCAGCTGACGTCAACTCATGGGTGTTGGACTGGATGACTGAAAACACTCATTACAAGGCACCAACCTCTGAATTGCTTCGTGCCTTACCAATCAGTCCTCCACCTGACGGTGCTCGTTGTCTGTATGATGAGCCTGAACTCACTGATCACTATATGCAAGTGCTCATGAAGCCACTGAAGCCAGGACAACCTCCAAGGACCAAATTCCCCGTGAAGGAATTGCTCTATGTGCCCAGAACCACCTATCGCATTCTGACAAAGACCATCAGTCCCATCAAAGGCCGTGACTCATCCGATGAAGAAATTATCGGAATGATGAAGAATATGCTTTTCAATATCATGCATGGCATCCCCATAAATTATCATGATTTCTTCATGAGGACTCTGGAAAATGTTGCACTTTCTCCAATTGAGCTGAAGCCTTACGCGCCGTGGATCATGAGATTCCTCAGAACAAGGTCTTTACTCAATTACAAGGCTGATTTTCAGAATAACCTCAGCAACTTTCCCCTATTGAAGTCCTCAAGCGGACAATTTCCTCATCTGATTAGAAGGGCAAGTCACCAGCCGTGATCGATGAAGGCATTCGTCCATTGGATGGTCAGTTCCGCAAAGCTCCATCTTGCTCCACCAATGATGACTCTGCCACTCATGATACTGCTGCCAATGCTACCAAGACAAGTCCTCAAGCTACTTCTCCTCGTGTGCTGACAGATCGTGAATTGCTGATAAGTCTTCACCAGAAGGTGGACCGAAACCACAAGTGGGTTAAGCGTCAGTTTGGCTCTATTCTTCACAACATTACTTCTACACATAATGCAGTGAAGGAAAACCACTACTACCTCCATGAAGTGTTTGATCGCACCTGGGCTATTCTGTCACATCTGTAAGGTGAAGAAGATCTGAAGCAAATGGGCATCAAGGAAGACTTTGACTGGTCTGCTCCTCCTCCGAAGAGATACAAGAAGATCAAGGTTCCTCCCTTGGTGGCCAGCTCATATTCTTCATCACGCGCCACGGACGAGCATGAAGACTTGGACGACACTGCAGCAGGCCCTACAATGACTCAAGACCCTGACAACGCTGGCGCTCCTCCATCAACATGATATTCTTCAGGGACGTTAGTCCTCAGTTTCAACCCTTTTGGTCATTCGATGACAAAGGGGGAGAAATTTGAGTTAGTCTTCAAGCGGGTCTATCTTATATGTGCGTTTTTGCTAAGTTACAACTCTCATTCTTGTGATGACTTTGCTGGATCGAGTTGTAATCTTAAACTCTATGGTGACCTGATACTTTTGATGTGTTCTTCTGCATGCTTACTCCTCATTAATATAAATGCACGCATGCTGAATTACATCAGTCACCATATTTCATCATGCATTTCAAATTCTTCATATTATATATCAAATGCGTGTATGAATTACAAGATATAGGGGGAGATCTCCATGATTATACTATTCAAGTGTGCATTGCTTCAAAAGCAAAATTCCTCACTATGCACATCTTCAGGGGGAGTTCTTCTATATCTTGCAATCAAATTCCTCAACATCAGTATCTACACTTCATATATTTATCCCCATTGAAAACTTAACCTATATTGTCATCAATCACAAAAAAGGGGGAGATTGTAAGTGCATCTAGTGCCCCTTAGTGATTTTGGTGTATTGAAGACTTATAGGTTAAGAGACTGATGCGTTTGTGAGTGTACACAGGTCTATAAGCCTATGAGGAGTTTGATATTTACAGAGAAAGTCAACCCCTAAAAATGAAGTTCTTCAACTGAAGACTTTGGATTTCTGAAGACTTTCTGAAGACTTTGAAAGTGAAGAAATTGGTGTGACCGTGAAGACTAGGCAATCATTCAAGGAACATGAAGCGTGAAGACTTTTGTTTTCGTAGTTTCATTTTCTCTTTCTTGAGTCATAGGAAACACCGTACTGTTAAAGGGGGTTGAGGAAATACTAAGGAAAAATTTCCATGTGATGCTCAACTCAAAATCCTACACCTACCAATCCCTTCGAGTGAAGCCATTGGAAATCTCATACGGTTCAGTCATATTCTTCAGTGATAGAGACGAAGTACTTCTGGTCTTTGAGGAATTTGTTCTGACTGAGGAGTTAGGAATTCACCAGTGTGAATTGCCTACACAGTGAGGAACATGATAGCCCTGAGGATTTTGATAGTCAAAATTCCGACCGTTGTTGTGCTATGTGCCAGCGGTTCCAAAATACCTACCCACCTAATGGTCATATCAGACAAGGGCATTTATGTCTTATCATGTCGGGCTGCTCCATATGCTATAAATAGCCGCCCCCTTCAACCACTAGCTGGTTGGCTGCTCCGAGAGAAACTGACACTTGTCATTTGAGAGCAACCCATCCTTCGAGGACTTTGAGCGGAATCATCAAGTGAGGAAAAACCCAAACCCCAACCTACAAACCCCAAAGTGATTGAGCATCACTGAAGAGAATGATCCTGCGTGGATCCGACGCTTGTTTCCTTTGAAGACTGTGCTTCTTCCGGACGGTTAGGCGTCAAGGTCTAGAGCATCCAAGAGGAATTGTGGATCGCCGAGTGACCGAGTTTGTGAAGGTCCGGAAGTCACCTGAAGACTTACCACGAGTGATTGGGCGAGGTCTGTGTGACCTTAGCTCAAGGAGAATACGGTGAGGGCTGTGTGTCTGGGACTGGGTGTCCTCGAGTTTAAATACTCAGCCCCTCCAACCAGATGTACAACTGAGACAACAGTTGGAACTGGTCTACCAAATCATTGTGTTCACCGAGCTTCCTGGTTCTATTTCCTCAACTCTTTCATTTCCTCATGTATGTTGTTGTGTGCCTATTCATATCTGTCTGAAGACATTGACTGAAGATTTTCTCAATTTCCTCAGTTCTATTTCTTCAGTCTGTCCGTCTTCTTCCTTGTGTTATCCTGTGTTTACACTTTATGTACTCTGTGCTTGTGTTCATTTCATCATGATGACTATGCGTGTGTTCTGTTATGTTTACTTCTGAGTAATTATTCCGCTGCAAGTAGTTCTTCATTTAGGAATTTCCTCACCAGCAAATTCCTCAGTGAAGAATTCATAAAAATTGCCTATTCACCCCCCTCTAGTCGATATAACACACTTTCAATCGGTATCAGAGCGAGGTACTCCCTTGTTCTGTGTGATTTTGGTTTAACCGCCTGGAGTTTTAGTTATGTCGACCGCAGGTATGATCAATGTCTCTGCTGGGTGTCCTACCTTCGATGGAACGGACTACCCCTACTAGAAGATGTCAGGACCCCGATCCTAAGTCACACCGATCTAGCATGTAACACATCATATCACTTTGCAGCCTCACGCACGGTATTCCCACGGGTGCCACCTTACCTTTGCCCGGGACCGTTTGCGCCTTTTGGCTCACGTATATGATAGTGTCGCTAGCATCCATATGACAAAGGACCCGGGCTGACATGGCTAGTCGTAAACCCAAAGTGGCACAGACCTACAGGGACAGGCATCCATGACCCAGCATCGAACGTGTCGGTCATCAGCGAGTGAATCCAGGCTGTAGCACTGGGCTAGCAGGACTCCGGTGAACCGGGCTGAAGCGGGCTAACAGGACTCCGGTATTCATCGGGTGACATTTCCCCGAAGGGACAGACACAGGAACGAAGAAGGACACATGCCGGCCAGCCTAAGTGTTCCGGAGCAGTAGCAAGCTACCATGGCTCGGTGGAAACACTAGGAGACATTTCCCGGTAAGAGAGGCTACTAAAGATAAACAACTAGAAGGTCAGATCCCACACATACCAAGCATTTCAATAACATACACACAATATGCTCGATATGTGCAAATACAACATGGCATCACAACATGACTCTACGACTCAAGTAATTTATTCATTAGGCTCCGAGGAGCGAGATATTACAAACATGGGTCTTATGACCCAACAATCAGAGCATACAAGTCAAAGCACATGCGGAAGCTTAACATGTCTGAGTACAGACATCTATAAATGAAAAAGGCTGAGAAGCCTGACTATCTACCAGATCCTGCCGAGGGCACAAGATCGTAGCTGAGGTAACAAGCTAAACGTCGAAGACCACGCGGAATTACTAGTGAGACTGAAGTCTCTCTGCAAAAACATAAAATAGGCAAACGTGAGTACAAATGTACCCAGCAAGACTTACATCAGAACTATCTACATATGCATCATTATCAACAAAGGGGTGGTGGGGTTTAACTGCAGCAAGCCAGCTTTGACTCGGTGGCTATCCTAAACTACGACTGCAAGCGACTCTTTTGAGGTGGTGCACACGAGTCCACATATTCACCATATCAATACACCACTATGGATCCGCTCCCGTCTCCCTACGAGAACGCCATCCATAGCACTCACGCTTATCTTGCGTATTTTAGAGTATCCACTTTCACTTGTCTATGAACTGATATAAGCAACCCAGAAGTCCTTTTCCGTGGACACGGTTATTCGAATAGATGATGTTAACCCTGCAGGGGTGTACTTCTTCACACACGCTCTCACCACTTACCGCCGTTTACACGACATGTACTCGGCAACCTTCAAGCGGAAGCCCAACGTGGGTGTCGGCCACGGCCTGCCTAAACACTCGAGTCTCTAGTCCAGGTTTATCGTCTATTCGGGTTCCATCCATGAGGAGATCCGGCCAGAGTTTCGCTCACAGCCCCAAACGATGTGAACAGGGTTCCGTGACACCAAACGGGCGCCCGATATACCCGGCCACGTGCCTACCGCATCACAGCCCACCCCTACGGTCAGCGCTGCGCACGGCCTCCAGCATACTACAAACACCAGAAACTACTTGCAACTCCTGGACAGAGGACAAGGGTGATTAAGAAGCCGAGAGGGTCCATTGGTTTCGGGCCCAATGCGTGGTAGTAGCTGAATCATGGATCACAAACACAGAACTCAGTTCCTGAGGATGGCTGCAATGAGACAACCCGCCATGTACTCCTACATGGCCTCTCACCGCTACCTTTACCAAATCGTGTTCACACACTTAGCTCACACACAGTAGGACATGTTCACACGCCTCTGATTCATCCCCGATGAATCAGACCTGACTCAACTCTAAGCAGTAGCAGGCATGACAAACAAGCATGAATGAGTAGGCACATCAGGGCTCAAACAACTCCTACTCATGCTAGTGGGTTTCATCTATTTACTGTGGCAATGACAGGTCATGCAAAGGATAAAGGGTTCAGCTACCGCAGCAAGTATCAAATATGTCGTTGTTGTCCTAATGCAGTAAAAGAGAGCAGGAGCGAGAGAGTGGGATTTTATCGGAATGAACAAGGGGGTTTTGCTTGCCTGGCACTTCTGAAGATAACATTGAGTCCTCATCAGTGTCAACGATCACAACGTCGGAACATCGTCTACCGGGAGGGAACAGATACCGGCAACAAAGAAAAACACAATCAATGCAATGCACAAAATGATGCATGCTATGACATGGCAATATGAATGTGTTTTGAGCTAATGCAACTAGCAACAGATTAAATGAAGTTGGTTTGAATACAAGATTCAAATTCAAACTCCATATGTGATTATTCAAATGCCATTTAATTCATTTGTCCTAAACAGTAGTGATAAGTTGTTCTAACATGCATGAAAATGGTACAGATGGATTCCTTGAATTTTTCTGATAATTTTTCATATATAATTTATTTAATTTGGAGTTACAGAATAAAAGTTATGAATTTTTGAAGTTTAAATTATATTCTGGAATTTCCTGATTAAATTTAAATCCAGAAATATATATATTGCGCCAGCATGACGTCAGCACGACGTAAGCGGTCAACTGCGGCTGGCTGGGGTCAAACCTGACGTGTGGGGTCCACACGTCAGTGACAGGGGGGTTTAACAGAGGTTAGTTTAATCCTAATTAAGAGTTAGTGGCGCTGGGGCCCACTGGTCAGTGTCAGGGTTAATTAACAGAGGTTGATTAAGTTTAAACTAATCCTAACCCGAATTAGTAGGGACGGGCCCCACTTGTCATGGAGCCAGGGGAGGTCAAACCCCCTGGTCAACCGGGGCTAACACGCCGGCGTTTAGCCGCCGGCGGCAGCAAACGCGGCGGAGGGCGCGGGATTTCCACTCCGGCGCCCAATCGAGCAGCGGAAGGCACGCGCGGGAAGCTGGGGCTCGTGCGCACCCACTGGTGCCCTCCGTTTCACCGGAGATGGCTTAGATCGACGGCGACGACCACTTGGGCGGCGGCCGGAGTTCGGGCGCAAGCGGGATCGGGCTGCGGGGCACTGGGGGGCCACCTGAGGGGCTCGGCGGCACCCTCGTGGCACCGGGAGCACGATGGAAGGCTCGGTTTGGGCGGAGGCGGACCGAGACGGCGACGGCGACATGGACGGCGGCGAGAGGCTTCGGCCGTGGTGGGGAGGAGGGCTACGGTGAGGGAACGAGGGGGAGAAGAGAGGGGAAACGGAGAGGGGCTCACAGCGGGACCAGCGAGCGCGAGGGCGAGGTCGGGGATGCCTGGTAGCTCCCGAATCAACGGCGAGTACCCACGGTGGCCGGAGGCGAGGATGGCGACGGCGATGGCTCCACGGGGTGCTCCGTCTTGCGTGGCTCGACGAGGAGGTAGAGGGGGTCG
>NC_041387.1:174470594-174475928 GCF_002162155.2 Triticum dicoccoides | reverse complement strand
ATGGGTGCGTTTGGACACGGGAGAGAGAGAGAGCGAGGGAGAGGAGAGGAAGACCGGGGGGGAGAGTGAGAGAGTACGGGGGGGGCGTGGCGTCGTTCCAGGGCATCCAGACGAGGAGGGGAGAGGCAGGCAGGCAGGCGAGCTGGTGGCGTGGCGAGGTGGCGCGCGCGCGCGCCGGGCACGCTCCCCTCCCTCTGTCGAGGACGAAGACGACAGAGGAGGAGGCGGGCTGGGCCGCCTGCTGGCTGGGCCGGCCAGATGGAGCTGGGCCAGGGAAGTGGCGCCAGGTAAGTGGCCCAGGTGGCCTTCTCTCCCTCTCTCTGTTTTTCCTATTTCTGTTCTGTTTTATTTAATTGGCACTGAATTTTAATTCAAACAGAATTTGAAAACAGTGCCAAAACTCCCCTGGATATTTTTAAGTCACTTAATGGACTTCTCCACACATAACAAAAATATCTCAGGTCATTTGAAAATATATTCATTATATATTATGAATATAACTCCAAATTCAAATAAAATATTGATTTAAAATCAGAGCCCAATAATTCCTTAGAAATGTCCCAAAATTTTGGTTTGATTTATAACTCTTGCCAAAATTGTCAGAGCTATTTCTAGGGCATTTTGGATTTACTGATTGCAATTTTAGGGTTTCTTGCCCTACTTTAATTTAGGGTTTTGAGGCTTCTGACTTCCTCAGTTCAAGTTTTTAAAAATTTAAACATGATGCACAGATGGAAGCAATCACAGGATAGGTCAGAGCTAGGGATGTGACAACTCACCCCCACTAAACAAGAATCTCGTCTCGAGATTCAAGCGTAGGGTAAGGTGAAGGGTAACGCAGACTAGTATAATCTTCACGATCCAGGGTGCACTTCAGTTGAACGTTGATTCATTCACCATCATTGCCTTGAAGTCTTGCCTTGAAAAATCCTGTCAACATGACATGGAGAGAAGAAGGAGACTCTAGAAGGGTCGATCTTCTCGAAGATCGAACAACTCACGAAATGAGACATAAGACCATCTCTCGGGTTGAGACACGAGATACACATCAAGAGGGGTGGAAAGAAACGGATGACGAAGGTTCACTAGGTGGACAACAATTCCACACTTAAGAAGGTGGTAATCGATTGTCAACGTAGCGAGGATTTTAGTTGCCATGATAGCACAACGGGGCACCTTAGGGATGGTGACTCGTAGATATACCCCCTTAAGTGGCAAAAAGAATTACTTTTGATTCAAAGATCATTGAAACTCTTTATACCAATTTAAGGCAATTCTCGACCAATCGTTTGGAGGGGGTCGGTAGAATGGCATACTCAAACTTGGATGATGTGGATTACCTTGTTGAAGACAACGTAATGGATGAATTTGCTTATCACCGGAAATGGAAGAGACCCATGGTAGAATGACACATTGGCGGTGCAAGCTAGGAACAAAATGCAAATGCTGGGAATGATTCTGGTAACTGGGGAAGAGCCCAACAATAGGGAGTGAATTCACTGTTTGAAGAGGTCATAGCATTGCCGAGGAAACTGAGAGGAATCCCAGTTAGTGCCGATGATAACACGTAGCGCTTGTGCGTGCTCTCAAGAACTTGAGCATTTCCATATTCATCAGGGTTTTACCAATATCCGTGTCAAGGATCCTGGCAACACAACTTGCTACCACGATGAATGATGATGGATGATGCAGATGCAAAGGAAGATAACACTTCTCAGGTTTCATCTTAGCGAGGCCAAGGAAATAAAATCTGGATGATCGACCGAAAGACATTTAGCACTCCGCTTCTAATGTTCTCCTTGATGTGCTAGCGTAATCCACCCATAGATATGGTTTGATATCTAGAGCATCAAGTAAAAAGGTCGGACTTCGGGATCTCAGAAATCCATAGGGGCAACTAGGGAGTAAATCCTACGAAATCCTTATGGGGAGGTGGCCAACTTCTTCAATCAAGATACTACAATAATAGGTCTTTCGGCTGGGTGGTGCTGGCCACGACATCCACTTTGCCAGTTATCGAGGAACCAATATTATAATTCTTGGAAAATATTCCAACCATCATATCTGCCTGAGATTCAGATCTGGTTGGTGTCAGGATATTCCAGACTCATCGAGTCTAGGAAGAAAAACGGAAGTTTGCAACACAAATCGACGAGATGACGTTGCGGGATTCTCGGGAGATGAACTACGATAGCAAGCTCTAAAACATGAGCTGGTTCTGCTACAAACATGTGAACACGTTGTCCCAGACAAGCGTGACCACAAAGTAGTCTTATAATAAAACACTACCGAGTTCAGGAGGGGGAACCATCAACGAGGGTATCGAAGTCCTTACATAAGTCCGGATTAGCTCTTATGAAGGAACTCCTTCTCCTTGAACAAATCAATCAGTGGCTTGGTGTGCTAGGGATACATATAGATTGAAGGTTGCAAGTCTTCAAACCACAGAATTCTTCGCACGTGTGCATGACTAATTTGGAATGATTCCAAAGAAAGCAACATTGACTTTCTCGAATCCACGGCGGCAACTTGCATCAGATGCACATGAATTAAAGGAAGTCACTACCTTCATCCAAACATATGCTTCATGAGCTAGCATGAACAAATGCTTTCAAAAGTTTCCAACACTAGCTTAATGTTCAACAAAATCATGGAGGAGATAAGGATGTTGTCAATGGACTCAACAACAATTTATCTAGGTTTCCTTTTAAAAGGAATTCCATAGTTAAGTGAACACGGTGATAGCATTGGTCAGACCAAAGATGTAATGGTGTATGCTCGAGGGATCAACCACGAATAGGACAACATTACGAGCATCGTTGGTACTGATTTGATTTGACGATAGCCCACACTCAAATCAAAGGATTGATAAGACAATAGGTCCAGCAACTGATCACAGGGACCAATCGATGAAGATATCATCTTTCTTCAACACACACTACACAAGAATATCCCTTTGGAACGAACTAAGTCAGGCAAGATTTTATCTTCCAACTCTCCAAGTTGTTGTCTAGCTTAACCAACTAGCTCAGGGTATCCAACACGGATTCTTGGAGAAGGAGTGGTTTACAGGAATAAACCAACTTGATCACGAACTCAACATAGCGGTCAGGTGACAACCTGGTAATACTTCTGAGAAGATATTCAGAAAATCACGAACCACCGGTATGTTACTAGGCTCGAGAACAATCTTGCTTTTCAGGGCAAGACGATATGATCAATAGAGCAAGGATTTGAAATAATCCTAACTCATCGATCGAGGAGTGAACCAGGAGAATGGACTAGGTAGCACGATCAATCTTAGAATGATGATTCAATAACCAACATGCTAAGAATGAAATTATTGTCCTATAACTACCAAGCAACGGGGTTGCTAGCAGTATTGATTTCACACATCACGATTCACTTGTCGGCATTCCGGTTACAATAACACAGGAACCAAGGAATGAACAATGATGGCAAGAAGTATCACTGTACCAAGAGTGCATAGGATGGTGTGCAATTCCTATAACAATCCCGATATAAGATGGTAATACTCCAAGGTAGAACAGAGCAAAAGCTGGATTGGCATTTTGATCTGCGGAGTACAATTGTTTTGACCCAATCCTAGATATGGAAGAGGTACTGGAGTTTGTTTCTCCTAGTCATTCCGCGATAGAATGGCTTGACGGACCACAAGAGTAATAGGCATCGATAAACGAACGCACGCATACTCTTGACTATCAATTGATAGACGAAGGTCAGTAGACAACTAAAGAGGGACAACTCAAAGGAACATATAACTTTCTGAGTTGTGGATACATGGGTTGGTATGCCGAACAAAGTTCAACATAATTCTTTCGGATAACCCATGCAGAAAGGTTGAGCTGGCAGAGTCACAGTATAGCATGGAGAACTCATCAAGAATAATCCTGTTGTGATATTTCAGTTCAACGAGGAACTTCTGCCATAAGTAGTTCATGGTATTTGGAAGAAGAAGATACCACGGACTTCAAGGACTATCGCAAAGGTTACTAATATCCTAGGGGAGCTAGCAATTACTATCAACATGAAGTAAGTAGGGTGAATCTCGGGTTCAAACCCAGGAGTAGAATACCTACTACTAAGTGGCATCACGGGATGCTTTCGAGAATAAAAGCCAGAATCATCACACTGGGAACACAAAACGTTGCTAGATTACTAGGTGACTCCCTAAATACCTAGGGTCATAATAGTAACTCCAACATAAAAGTCAAGGCAATAGAATACCTCAACTCAACAATTAGTGTGATTAATCTGGCCCATGGGCACATTGAAACGGGAAGAAAGGATTTGCAATTGCATCAGACTACTTAGAAACCTGGGATGACTCGGACAGCATAACGGCTGTAAATGCTCAGAAAGATTTGAGACATTCACAAAAATGGTGGCATAACCACTCAGAAGCACAATATCACGGTTTCGAGATCAACAATTAACATACGGAAGCAGTAAAAACTGAACAGAGGCTTAAATCCAACAATCTTATAAGTCCACTGATTAGTAACACGTGATCCTGATAGAAAGAGAAGGCCATGAGGAGTAAGGAGTAAAAAGAGCCTTACGTTCCATCCCACAATCAATTCCCTTATATAACTAAAGAATTTCTAGACTCAACTTCGACCAGTTTGGCTTGGTAATCCTACAGGCAGTCAAGCTCTGATACCAACGCTGTCAGGACCCCAATCCTAAGTCACACCGATCTAGCATGTAACACATCATATCACTTTGCAGCCTCACGCACGGTATTCCCACGGGTGCCACCTTACCTTTGCCCGGGACCGTTTGCGCCTTTTGGCTCACGTATATGATAGTGTCGCTAGCATCCATATGACAAAGGACCCGGGCTGACATGGCTAGTCATAAACCCAAAGTGGCACAGACCTACAGGGACAGGCATCCATGACCCAGCATCGAACGTGTCGGTCATCAGCGAGTGAATCCAGGCTGTAGCACTGGGCTAGCAGGACTCCGGTGAACCGGGCTGTAGCGGGCTAACAGGACTCCGGTATTCATCGCGTGACATTTCCCCGAAGGGACAGACACAGGAACGAAGAAGGACACATGCCGGCCAGCCTAAGTGTTCCGGAGCAGTAGCAAGCTACCATGGCTCGGTGGAAACACTAGGAGACATTTCCCGGTAAGAGAGGCTACTAAAGATAAACAACTAGAAGGTCAGATCCCACACATACCAAGCATTTCAATAACATACACACAATATGCTCGATATGTGCAAATACAACATGGCATCACAACATGACTCTACGACTCAAGTAATTTATTCATTAGGCTCCGAGGAGCGAGATATTACAAACA
>NC_041387.1:174410942-174467691 GCF_002162155.2 Triticum dicoccoides | reverse complement strand
GGTCGCGGCGGAGCTGGGGAGCGTGTCGGGGAGGCGAGGGGAGGCCGGTGGCGGCGGCTATGGCGAACGGCGGCGATGGGTGCGTTCGGACACGGGAGAGAGAGGGCGAGGGAGAGGAGAGGAAGAACCGGGGGGAGAGTGAGAGAGTACGGGGGGGTGTGGCGTCGTTCCAGGGCATCCAGACGAGGAGGGGAGAGGCAGGCAGGCAGGCGAGCTGGTGGCGTGGCGCGGTGGCGCGCGCGCGCGCCGGGCACGCTCCCCTCCCTCTGTCGAGGATGAAGACGACAGAGGAGGAGGCGGGCTGGGCCGCCTGCTGGCTGGGCCGGCCAGATGGAGCTGGGCCAGGGAAGTGGCGCCAGGTAAGTGGCCCAGGTGGCCTTCTCTCCCTCTCTCTGTTTTTCCTATTTCTGTTCTGTTTTATTTAATTGACACTGAATTTTAATTCAAACAGAATTTGAAAACAGTGCCAAAACTCCCCTGGATATTTTTAAGTCACTTAATGGACTTCTCCACACATAACAAAAATATCTCAGGTCATTTGAAAATATATTCATTATATATTATGAATATAACTCCAAATTCAAATAAAATATTGATTTAAAATCAGAGCCCAATAATTCCTTAGAAATGTCCCAAAATTTTGGTTTGATTTATAACTCTTGCCAAAATTGTCAGAGCTATTTCTAGGGCATTTTGGATTTACTGATTGCAATTTTAGGGTTTCTTGCCCTACTTTAATTTAGGGTTTTGAGGCTTCTGACTTCCTCAGTTCAAGTTTTTAAAAATTTAAACATGATGCACAGATGGAAGCAATCACAGGACAGGTCAGAGCTAGGGATGTGACAGAAGAATAAGATGTGAATGCATCTTGAGGCAATCGACAACGATCTCTGGTATGTTGTGGAAAATGGTGTTCCCTCAGTCACACCTTCCCTGAATGCTACTGATGTGAAGAGATTCAAGCAACTCGATTCTCAAGAGAAGAATATCATATGTGGCCATCTGAGCAAAGGGCAATATGGTAGAGTGAGTGCTTTGGAAACTGCTAAGCTTATGTGGGATAGGCTCTCCAAAGTAAATGAAGGAGTCTCAACTCAACGTGACTCTCGTGTTGACGTCCTTTGCAATCTCTTCAACCGCTTCAAAAGACTCGACAATGAAAATGTTCAGCAAACCTTCAATCGCCTCACTGATATCTCAAATGAGCTTCAAGCGCTTGGCGCCACTGGTATCACCGACCATGAGGTGGTGAAGAAATTGCTAAGATCGCTCGATTCGTCATTTGACACTCTGGCACTGATGATTCAAGAGCGTGCTAATTACAAGTCACTTGATCCTGCTGATATCCTCGAGAGGCTAAACACTCATGAGTTCCAGCTTGCTGAGAAGAGAGATCTCTATGGTTCGAGCTATGGTAAACCACGTGCTTTGAAGGCCAAGGCAGTCTCTGAGTCTGAAGAAGAGGACTCCACTAGCAGCCTTGGTGATCCTGAAGAACTGAGCTAGGAACTAGCATTGCTCGTGAAGAAATTTCAGAAGTTCTAAATATGTGGTCGCTTTGGAAAATCCTCAATGAGCAATGATTCCTCATCCAATGACTACAAGAAAAGGCTATGTCACAAGTGCAAGAAACTTGGTCACTACATTCAAGATTGTCCTCAGTAGGATAATGAATTGAAGAAGAAGAAATACAAGGATTACAGTTCTGATGATGCCAAGAAGAAGAAGAAATCTTCAAAGTCTTCATCATCAAAATCCTCAAAGTCTTCATCTCACAAGAAGAGCAGCTCCAAGAAGGCTCGCGCATTCATAGGCAAGGAAATGGATTCTAAGGCTGAATCTGAGGATCATGAGGAAGAGGAGACATCCGAGGAGTCCGAGCCTGGTGTGGCAAGCTTGGCTCTTGCTACCACGTTCGTCAGCAAGTCTATCTTCAACTTTGAAGAAAATGGCAACACCAACAATGTTGATGAAGGCAATGATGACTACGCTCCCACCTATTGCTTCATGGCAATTGGTGCCAAGGTAACTAAATACCCCTCCTCTGAATCAAGTGAGGATGAATCTGATGAAAATCTTAAGCCTAGCTACTCTAAACTTGCTAAAATTGCTATGAAACAACAAAAGGCTATTGATAAGCTTCAAAACATGCGAGACAAAAGTGATGATATGTTGGGTGAAGAAATGGATCGCACTAAAAACTTAACTGAAAATCTTCAGAGACTTCAGTCTAAGTTTGACAATCTTCAAAGTCATCATAACACTCTTATCTGATCACGAGAAGCTTTCTTATGAATTTCTTCAAAGAAAGCAAGATCTTGAGAAGCTAAGAGTGAGTTATGAAGATCTTCAAAAGGAGCGTGGTTCATTACTAGCTCAACAAATCAGCGCTACTCAGGAAGAATTTGATCCGCCATGTCTGAAGTGCATTGAACGTGAATCTGCTAATTCTTCACCTGAATGTTCAAATGATTCTAATGTTACAAATTCTTCACCTGTCTCTGCTATCACTAATTCCTCATCTGAGGAGAATGCACGTATCACTGATGATGCAGGGCTGAAGGAATTGTACATGACAGGCATGTACAAAAGCCTCAAAGGGCATCCGACTCTTTGTGATGTGCTCAAAAAGCAGATCCTCAACAGAAACCCTAGGAAAGAGGGTATTGCCTTTGAGAGGAAACTCAATGCTGATGGAACATATTGGAAGCCTAAGCAGTACCCCAAGACCTCATGGGTTGCTGCAAAGGGACCTCTAGTTGATCCATCCAACTTATCTGGCTTTACATGTGAATCTCCTGATTCTTCTGATGAGTCATTTGACTCTAACTATAAACTGTTCAAAAATCAGAATGGTGAAGTATTTGCTAGATATGTTGGGACTAACTACAGGAACGGTTCCCCTATGAAGAAAATCTGGGTTCCCAAAAGTTGCCTTGAAAGTCTTCAGGTGAATGTCCTCATGACACCACCTGTGAAGAATAGGAACTCCAGATCAAATTCTTCATATGAACCAAATTCTTCATATGGATCCAAGTCCTCAAGTGGGCCAAATTCCTCACGTGGATCAAATTCCTCAAAAGGATCAAAGTCCTCATATGACCATCATCGTGCTAACCCTTCTGTTTCGCAGGGTAGAGCTAAGGGCTATGAATATGTGCATTATTCTTCAAATCATTATGTTCATAAGTCCTCAAAGAATTTCTCTACTTATTCATATGCTTATCCTAACCCCTCTTATGTGAAACAAAGTGGACTGGCGTCTATGCCACCTTTCTCACATGGTGCTCGCAGAATGATGAATTCTTTGCCACTCTTCCAGACGTGGGTGGTGAAGAAAAAGAACTAATCTCTTTTGCAGGGTCAGGTCTCCGGTCGTGCTCAAAACAATTGAAGAATTTGCTGGAGACCTGAACAATGCCTGATAGGACGCAGGCTAATCATGATGAAATGAACTTTCATTTCACGCATCCTCCTAACAACTTATCGGTTTTAATTGCTCGAAGAAATTGATCTGATGATATTGATGTCATATTCTTCACTGATGAAGTATATGAGTATGTAAGATGCACTAATTCATCTGCAGGATGATCAACCCAAAGCGAATGAGTGGGTCCTCGATAGTGGATGTACAAATCACATGACTGGTGACAAGAATCTATTGATGGATGCTCCTTTATCACCGTCACATCTGAAGCATATCATCTTTGCTGACAAAGGCAAAAGTCAGGTATTGGGTCTAGGTAAGGTTGCAATCTCTAAGGACATACACATGGACAAAGTCATGCTTGTTGAGTCCTTAGGTTACAATCTCATGTCTGTCTTAATGCTTTGTGATCTTGATATGGTTGTTGTCTTTGGCAAGTATCGTTGTGTTGTGATCTTGGAAGTTGACAATTCCAAAGTCTTCGAAGGCTTTAGGAGAGGAGACTTGTACATTGTTGATTTCTCTACAGGACCACAGCCTGCCGTGTGCTTACTTGCAAAAGCTTTAGAAGGCTGGCTATGGCATCAACGACTTGGTCATGCTGGCATGAGGAATCTGCACACGCTCGCGAAGAAGAAGCATGTCATTGGCATTGAGAATGTCAAATTTCTCAAGGATCACTTATGCGGAGCTTGTGAAGCTGGGAAGATGACAAAGGCCAAGCATCCAGCAAAGACTATCATGACTACCACTCGACCATTTGAATTGCTTCACATGGATCTCTTCGGTTGTAATCATTATTCCGCCGTTACAAATGATGCATCTCTATATGGCTTTGTTATTGTTGATGATTATTCTCGTTACACATGGGTGCACATTGTCACTTACAAACATGAGGTGCAGGAAGTCTTCAAACGATTTTCCTCGAGGGCTTCAACCAACTTTGGTGTGAAGATCAAACACATCAAAAGTGACAATGGGACTGAGTTCGAGAATTCCGGTCTTGATGGCTATCTTGATGAACTTGGTATTACTCATGAGTTATCTGCTCCTTATACTCCTCAGCAGAATGGTGTCGTGGAGCGCAAGAACAGAACTCTCGCTGAAATGGCTCGCACTATGCTTGATGAATACAAAACACCTCGTCGGTTCTAGATAGATGCAATTGATACCGCTTGGCACATCATCAACAGAGTATATCTTCACAAATTCTTCAAGAAGGCTGCCTATGAACTCCTCACTAACAAGAAACCCAATGTAAGTTACTTCAAAGTCTTCGGTGCTAAATGTTGGATTAGAGATCCACATCACAATTCTAAATTTGCACTAAAAGCACATGAGGGTTTCATGCTTGGTTACGGAAGGGACTCGCACACCTACAGAGTCTTCAACATCGTTCTTCACGAGGTTGTTGAAACTGTAGATGTGCGGTTTGATGAAACTAATGGTTCGCAAAGAGAGCACCTACCTTCTGTGATAGATGAACCAGCACCTGAGGATTCTATCAAGTTCAAGGCCACTGAGGATGTCATTCCTACTGAAGAATCTGCTGAAGAATTCATTCCAGAACGTGGTGAACATCAAGCTGGCACACCTGAAGAAAATGGTGCTGAAGAAAATGCTCCTGAAGGAAATGCTGATCAAATTCCTCGAAGACAACCCACTCATCCTCACATTGCAAATGAAGTGCAAGTCGAGAAGATCATCGATGACATTCGAGCACCAGGTCCTCTCACTCGCTCAAAGGCTTCACATTTATATAACTTTTGCAGGCACTTTGCTTTTGTCTCTATCACAGAGCCCACTAAGGTAGATGAAGCATTTCTAGAGCCTGAGTGGATTCAAGCTATGAAAGAAGAATTACATCAGTTCGAGCTCAACAACGTCTGGGAACTGGTCAAACGTCCAGATCCTCGCAAACACAACATTATTGGCACAAAGTGGATCTACCGCAACAAGCAAGATGAAAATGGCCTTGTGGTGAGGAACAAGGCACGACTTGTAGCTCAAGGCTACACACAGGTTGAGTGTATTGATTTCGATGAAACTTTTGCACCTGTTGCTAGACTTGAGGCTATTCACATATTACTTGCTTACGCTAACCATCATAGTATCACCTTATATCAAATGGATGTGAAAAGTGCATTCCTCAATGGTAAGCTTGAGGAAGAAGTATATGTTGCTCAACCCCCAGGTTTTGAAGATCCAAAGAATCCCGACAAAGTCTTCAGACTCAACAAGGCCCTGTATGGCCTCAAGCAAGCCCCTCGGGCGTGGTATGATACTTTGAAGGAATTCCTCATGAAGAAAGGCTTCAAACCCGGTTCACTCGACCCAACTCTTTTCACTAAATCTTATGATGATGAATTATTTGTGTGCCAAATATATGTTGATGATATTATTTTTGGCTGTACTGACCAACGATATAGTGATGAATTTGCCTATATGATGAGTGAAGAATATAAAATGTCTATGATGGGAGAATTGAAATTCTTTTTAGGTCTTCAAATTCATCAACAGCGCAATGGGATATTCGTATCTCAGGAGAAATACCTCAAGGACGTATTGAGGAAATTCGGCATGCAAGATTGCAAAGGGGGCAAAATTCCAATGCCTACAAATGGCCATCTACGCACTGATGAAAATGGTAAAGACTTCGATCAAAAGGTATACTGCTCCATGATTGGTTCTTTATTGTACCTATGTGCATCTAGGCCGGATATTATGCTTAGTGTTTGCATGTGTGCCCAATTTCAAGCTACACCGAAGGAATCACACCATAAGGCTGTGAAGCATATTCTTCGATACTTAGCTCACACACCAACACTTGGATTATGGTATCCCAAGGGCTCTTCTTTTGATCTCATTGGATATTCAGACTCTGACTATGCTGGCGATCGCGTGGACCGCAAGTCAACATCTGGCACATGTCATTTCCTTGGACGATCTTTGGTCTGTTGGTCCTCGAAGAAACAGAACTGTGTATCTCTCTCCACTGCAGAAGCTGAGTACATTGCTGCTGGATCGCGCTGTGCTCAACTACTTTGGATGAAGCAAACACTCAAGGACTATGGTGTCAACATGAAGAATGTGCCTCTCTACTGTGACAATGAGAGTGCCATCAAGATTGCTCATAACCTAGTTCAGCACTCGAAGACCAAGCACATCCAGATTCGTCATCATTTTCTTTGTGATCATGTGTTGAAGGGCGACATCTCCATCGATCACGTCAGCACTACAGATCAACTGGCCGATACCTTCACCAAGCCCTTGGATGAGAAGAGATTTAGCAAGTTGCGATGTGAGCTAAATATCCTAGAATCTTCGAATGTTCTCTGAAATGGACACACATCCTAACACTTATGCTGACTTGATGACTTAGATGTGCAACACACGAAGTAACATTTTTCTTCAATCAATGAAGACTAACCCTCTAAGTGTGAAGAAATTAATGAAGAAATTGATTCTTAGAGCCCTACGACAATTGTACGCGGTGTCTGAAATCAGCTTTCTTATACGGTGGGTTACACCACCACCCAAAGTTGAAAATCTTCAATTTGAGTTTTTCTTTGTTTTTGAAATTCCTCAGTTTTTCAAATTCTTCAACTTTGCATTGTCTTCGCTCTTTCCGGTGTTATTCTTCATTTGAATATATATATATACATACATATATATATATATATATATATATATATATATATATATATATATATGAGTTTTATGTCCTCTACAGCATTCACTTATTGCTAATTCCTCAAGTTGATTTCTTCTGCTAAGTGAATGTGATTGGACCCTTTCCCCTCTATGCTAAACTCAACCCAATCTATTCACAAATTCCTCATATGCGTTCTATTTGAAACTCATTCAACATCTTCACTGTGTCCTTGACAGCTGAAGAAATTGCGAACGGAACTTTTAACTTATCTTATCTGAATTTTCGGCTTTGCCGCTCAAACTGTTCCGCTACTCATGACAAATACTTATCTATTCACCCATGATCCTACACGATCAAAACCTCTCAGTACGTGGGTGACACGTGTCAAGCCAATGAGAAGGGGCCAGGAGCATGTTCGTCTGATTTCCTCGGTTGAACAGTTTTTCACTCCCTCTATAAATACCCCTGTCTCTTCCTCACTTCACTTTCACCTCGCTCGCGCTCTCTCCCGCTCGAGCTTCCCCAAAACCCTAGCGCTGCCGCTACTTCTTCATCGCCGGTGAGGAAGAGCTTCACTGCCTTGACCTCGTCGCTGTCGTACTCGTGCCAGTTGCGGATTTCTTCACTCCGCCGCCGCCGTAGCCGTCTTCCTCTGCCGAGTTAGGGCGTGGAAGATATGAATTGACGAACTTCACATCTACACTTCCCAGTTCATCGTGTTCTTTACTTCGGGTAATTAAAAGTTACTTTTGTTGCTCACTTTGATTCTCAAGTTTTCTAAAAAAAAATCTTCAAAGGTGTTTATTCTTCAAATCTTCACACACATGAACACCTCACATGTCATGTGCTCGTGATCCGTTTCTCTAAGCAATGATTTTCTTCAAGATTCCTCAATTGTGTGGATTTTCAATCTATACAACTCTGGAACCTAAGACAAAGAACACTTAGTGAAATTCCTCAAGACTCACCTGGTCAAATTTCTCAAAACCTATTCTTTTTGAAAACCTTCTCAGAACGCATATGACCTCTCCAAATTCCTCGCAACTATACTCTGTTCACAGGTACAAATGTCCGCTGCTGAATCACTAGGTTCTCATCAACTTAACTCATTTGCAGCATTCCTCAAAGAAAAGTTGCACACCTCTTCAGAAACTTCAGTTGTTCATATTCCTCAGCTGAAGAAAATGGGTGACAAAAGGCCACAGAAGGGAGGAAAGAGGCCTGAGGTCAATACTGCGTTTGAAATCCCCGAGGACATCTATGCTAGGTACTGCACACCCCCTGAGGAAGATAGAAATCAGCGCAAGGTGCGCATTCAAAAGATAGAAAGGAGATGGGCATGGGAATGGAGGGAGTACAGGTATGAAGAAATTCGCACTCAACCCTCCATGCCCAAGACCCCCATTGGCACCATGCCAGTTGGTAGATCCCACCAGCCTCAAGCGCGGTGAGGATTATCCTGATGAATGGGCAAAGCGCCAGGCCAAATTGGCAAAGCAAGCAAAGGAAGCAGTGAAGAAATTCAACGCAGACTCTGCTGCTGCTGCCTCTGCTGAGGCCTCTGCTAGTCAGCCAAAGAAGGCAATGCACAAGAAGCCTGCGCACAAGTCCAGTGCTTCACCTACAATGACCTCACGGGCAAGCTCCTCTGCTATGCCATCAAGGCCAGATTCTTCAAGGCCCTCACAGCAAATTCCTCAGACTGCTCCTCCAAAGTCCTCAGCTCCTCTGTCAAAGTCTTCAGCTGCTCCGACAAAATCCTCGGCACCTGTGCATCTCACCACGTGCCAAAGGACTCAAGGCTTCTCTATTGCCTTAGGAGCATCTGCAAGCTCCTCAGCTGCTCGAACTTCCTCAGCTGGTCCCTCACTACTGAAGAAAAAGGCCACTTCTGGACGAGGTCTTCGACCAAGTCCTCACAAGAAGCAAGTCGCTTTCCAAGTACCCTCTGATGATGATGAGGCGGATGATGAAGAACTTGCCGAAATCATCAGAAACAGGCAAGCCAGGGCCGCTAGAGCCAAAGGCAGCAATGTGACGCTGATGCTGGATCCAAAGTTGATCCTCGACTACATTGACCTGTGGCACAAGGATCCTAACACGCCTTTGCCAGAGATGAACCTCACTCCTGGTCAAAGTCATGGTCTTACTGCCTTCATTGAGGAAGAAAAATGGAAATTTGAACAAGGCAGAAGTTTGAAGAAAGCGCAGTACAAGAAACAACGCTACCTCAAGGACAATGTCCTCATTCTCACTCCTGATCAGCTCCTTGCCTTGCAAGAGGAAATCAAACAACTGAGTGATGAATTTGATCGCTACTATGCTGATTGGAAGGGCACCAATGTGTGTTTCGTTAATCTGACGAAGAAATTCACTTCAAGTGCTGCTCCACCTGTGCATGTTGAAGTTACTCAGGCTGAGGCATCTGCTCAGCCTACTGAAGAAAATGCCAGCACCGTTGATGACAATCAGGCTGCTGAAGAAAATGAGAGTGCCAGGGCTGATGACTCCATTCCAGCCGCTGAAGATATTGCCAGGGCATCCACTAGTGGTGCGCCTGAAGAAAGTGAACAAATCAGGACAACTGCATCAGTTGTGCCTGAGGAAAATGAAGCAAAGTTCTCTACACCCCCTGCGCCTACACCAACTCCGATCCTTCCATCTGCATTAGATGCGAAGAAGGCCAAGGCTGCAGTACGTGCAGCTGTGAAGAAAAGGAAGGCATCAACTTCTTCAAATTCTTCAGCTCCGAAGAAGATGAAGACTCTGATCAGTTCAATTGACAATCCAATTGATGTCGTTCCAGTTTCATCAATGCCATCAAAGGACCTTGTTCCATTTGGTGATGATTATGTGATTCCTGATGAATCTGATGAAGAAACTCCTTCTGCTGCTTCGTCAGAGCAGTTGGACGAAGAAATGGAAGTGGATAGGATCCCTTCAACCCCAGTCATTTCCTCACCTATGCCTCAGTTTACTGCTGAAGAGGCAGGTGTTGATGAAATTGAAGATGAGGATGTGGACATTGGGTGTACCAATCCAGTGCTCAATGATGAATTTTGGGACAGTCAACATCCAAACTCTCCAATGTTTACTCCACTCCAAGCTATTCCTTAGTCCCCTGCCGCCAATGAAGTGCAAATTGGATCTGAAGAACCTCATGCAACCCCAAGTGTTCATGAAGAAATTCCAGCCACTAGTGCTGAAGAAATTGTCAATGAAGAATTGACGACCCAGGCTGAAGCTACTGAAGAGCCTGAAATTTCTCAGCCTGAGGAACCTGAGATTGCGATTCCTGAAGTGGTGCTGCAATTGACTGACACTCCTCAGCCCAAGCCAAAGGATGCCTTCTCCAAGAAGCAAAAATTCAAGGCTGATGATTTCTTCGGCGAGCACGTATTCTTCACTGAATTCAACCCCTATGACAATGCTCGTCTCAGAAGGAAGCGTTTCTGGACTGCCAGCCAGGCCAACTTCTATTCCTCAGTGCTCCTCAACAAGGACAAAGTCTTCGATCATGAGCATATTCCTCATGTGGACATGGAATCCATGCCTTGCTTCTCTCAAGTCCTCAGCATGATTCATGATGCTGGCTTGCTCAATTTCTGCTCTGACATAGTTGATTGGAATGAAGAGCTCATTCTTCAGTTCTACGCAACTCTGTATATCACAGGTGATGCTGCTGACGTCAACTCGTGGGTGTTGGACTGGATGACTGAAAACACTCATTACAAGGCACCAGCCTCTGAATTGCTTCGTGCCTTACCAATCAGTCCTCCACCTGACGGTGCTCGTTGTCTGTATGATGAGCCTAAACTCACTGATAACTATATGCAAGTGCTCATGAAGCCGCTGAAGCCAGGATAACCTCCAAGGACCAAATTCCTCGTGAAGGAATTGCTCTATGTGCCCAGAACCATCTATCGCATTCTGATGAAGACAATTAGTCCCATCAAAGGCCATGACTCATCCGATGAAGAAATTATCGGAATGATGAAGAATATGCTTTTCAACATCATGCATGGCATCCCCATAAATTATCATGATTTCTTCATGAGGACTCTGGCGAATGTTGCACTTTCTCCATTTGAGCTGAAGCCTTATGCGCCATGGATCATGAGATTCCTCAGAACAAGGTCTTCACTCAACTACAAGGCTGATTTTTAGAATCACCTCAGCTACTTTCCCCTATTGAAGTCCTCAAGCGGACAATTTCCTCATCTGATGTGAAGGGCAAGTCACCAGCCGTGATCGATGAAGGCATTCGTCCATTGGATGGTCAGTTTCGCAAAGCTGCATCTTGCTCCACCAATGATGACTCTGCCACTCATGATACTGCTGCCAATGCTACCAAGACAAGTCCTAAAGCTACTGCTCCTTGTGTGCTGACTGATCGTGAACTGCTGATAAGTCTTCACTAGAAGGTGGATTGAAACCACAAGTGGGTTAAGCGTCAGTTTGGCTCTATTCTTCACAACATTACTTCTACACATAATGCAGTGAAGAAAAACTACTACTACCTCCATGAAGTGTTTGATCGCACCTGGGCTATTCTGTCACATCTATATGGTGAAGAAGATCTGAAGCAAATGGGCTTGAAGGAAGACTTTGACTAGTCTGCTCCTCCTCCGAAGAGATACAAGAAGGTCAAGGTTCCTCCCTTGGTGGCCAGCTCATATTCTTCATCACATGCCACGGACGAGCATGAAGACTTGGATGACACTGCAGCAGGCCCTACAACGACTCAAGACCCTGACAACGATGGCGCTCCTCCATCAACATGATATTCTTCAGGGGCGTTAGTCCTCAGTTTCAACCCTTTTGGTCATTCGATGACAAACGGGGAGAAATTTGAGTTAGTCTTCAAGCGTGTCTATCTTATATGGGTGTTTTTGCTAAGTTACAACTCTCGTTCTTCTGATGACTTTGCTGGATCGAGTTGTAATCTTAAACTCTATGGTGACCTGATACTTTTGTTGTGTTCTTCTGCATGCTTACTCCTCATTAATATAAATGCACACATGCTGAATTACATCAGTCACCATATTTCATCATGCATTGTAAATTCTTCATATTATATATCAAATGCGTGTATGAATTACAAGATATAGGGGGAGATCTCCATGATTATACTCTTCAAGTGTGCATTGCTTCAAAAGCAAAATTCCTCACTATGCACATCTTCAGGAGGAGTTCTTCTATATCTTGCAATCAAATTCCTAAACATCAGTATCTACACTTCATATATTTATCCCCGTTGAAAACTTAACCTATATTGTTATCAATCACTAAAAAGGGGGAGATTGTAAGTGCATCTAGTGCCCCTTAGTGATTTTGGTGTATTGAAGACTTATAGGTTAAGGGTCCGATGCGTTTGTGAGTGTACACATGTCTATAAGTCTATGAGGAGTTTGATATTTACAGAGAAAGTCAACCCCTAAAAATGAAGTTCTTCAACTGAAGACTTTGGATTTCTGAAGACTTTCTGAAGACTTTGAAAGTGAAGAAATTGGTGTGACCGTGAATACTAGGCAATCATTCGAGGAACATGAAGCGTGAAGACTTTTGTTTTCGTAGTTTCATTTTCTCTTTCTTGAGTCATAGGAAACACCGTACTGTTAAAGGGGGTCGAGGAAATACTAAGGAAAAATTTCCATGTGATGCTCAATTCAAAATCCTACACCTACCAATCCCTTCGAGTGAAGCCATTGGAAATCTCATACAGTTCAGTCATATTCTTCAGTGATAGTGACGAAGTACTTCTGGTCTTTGAGGAATTTGTTCTGACTGAGGAGTTAGGAATTCACCAGTGTGAATTGCCTACACAGTGAGGAACATGATAGCCCTGAGGATTTTGATAGTCAAAATTCCGATCGTTGCTGTGCTATGTGCCAGCGGTTCCAAAATACCTACCCACCTAATGGTCATATCAGACAAGGGCATTTATGTCTTATCATGTCGGGTTGCTCCCTAGGCTATAAATAGCTGCCCCCTTCAACCACTAGCTGGTTGGCTGCTCCGAGAGAAACTAACACTTGTCATTTGAGAGCAACCCATCCTCCGAGGACTTTGAGCGAAATCATCAAGTGAGGAAAAACCCAAACCCCAACCTACAAACCCCAAAGTGATTGAGCATCACTGAAGATATTGATCCTGTGTGGATCCGACGCTTGTTTCCTTTGAAGACTGTGCTTCTTCCAGACGGTTAGGCGTCAAGGTCTAGAGCATCCAAGAGGAATTGTGGATCGCCAAGTGACTGAGTTTGTGAAGGTCCGAAGTCACCTGAAGACTTACCACGAGTGATTGGGCAAGGTCTGTGTGACCTTATCTCAAGGAGAATACGGTGAGGACTGTGTGTCCGGGACTGGGTGTCCTCGAGTTTAAATACTCAGCCCCTCCAACCAGATGTACAACTGAGACAACAGTTGGAACTGGTCTACCAAATCATTGTGTTCATCGAGCTTCCTGGTTCTATTTCCTCAACTCTTTCATTTCCTCATGTATGTTGTTGTGTGCCTGTTCATATCTGTCTGAAGACATTGACTGAAGACTTTCTCAATTTCCTCAGTTCTATTTCTTCAGTCTGTCCGTCTTCTTCCTTGTGTTATCCTGTGTTTACGCTTTCTGTGCTCTATGCTTGTCTTCATTTCATCGTGATGACTATGCGTGTGTTCTGATATGTTTACTTCTGAGTACTTATTCTGCTGCAAGTAGTTCTTCATTGAGGAATTCCCTCACTAGCAAATTCCTTAGTGAAGAATTCATAAAAATTGCCTATTCACCCCCCCCTCTAGTCGATATAACGCACTTTCATCTATAAACCAAAAAACCCTAAAAATATTTAGTTACCTTTTTTATTTCTATCTATCTATATTAGATCTCACCTTTGCAAATTGACCGTGAAGGGATTGACAACCCCTTTATCACAGTGGGTGCAAGTATTTGATTGTTTGTGCAGGTGCATCGATTGGGGACTTGCTTGTACCTCCTACTGGATTTATACCTTGGTTCTCTAACTGAGGGAAACACTTATCTCTACTTTGCTGCATGACCCCACTGATCACGCGTAGTGGCATGAAATACGATTAGTTTCTCATACTATATGACAAGCAGTGAGGTACCAGGCAACTTAGATATCCATAATGGACTCTCTCAAAAGCTATCATTATTTATTTCTGCGTGTTTGAGCTGTGCATTTGTAGATGGGCCCGGGAGGTTAGCTAGTAGGTTAGTGACCTAGGTCCAAAGTACTAGAAGTAGCACAAAAACATTTTTGGAGTGTAGGCTTTTGCCTGTTCAAGCCTGCCTACTAGAATCACGAGTGCTTGAAAGGAAAAGTGAAGGAAAAACACAGGAATTGGAAAGTTTCCTATGGTATTACTATTCATGCATTCGGTTCAATGGAATGGAGCAAAGGAAAACTGTAGGATTTGTTCCTTTAGTGTCTCCTTCGAAGAAAAACCTTAGGAATTTTAATATCCACTTGGCCTCCTTTTCAAATTCCTGTTCATGAAGCACAAGACTAAGAGATAGTAGAATAATAGCATTATAACTATACATTTTCTTGTGGTTTGACTTAGTTTCACCATGCTTCCAATTCTTGTGACCCAAACACCCAAATTGACACAAATCTTGTGTTTTTAAATTCTCTATTTTGCACATGCATTCCTATTCTATTCCTGTGTATTTCCTATCCCTGCATTGTTAGAATCCTCCAATTCAAACAAGCCCTTACATAATTACTTCTGTTATAGATATGTGTCAAAGAAAACCTTGTGTGGTTTGTCCCGCTCCTGCTGTCCAGTCGTCCACCCCAACTCAGCTGCTCCAACAACGGAAGCGTTCACCACAGCAGGGATCCGCCCTCCAGACCGTCTTTCGCCGCCTCAGATTTTCTCCCCTGCCGCCGGCAGCCATGACAACTGCATTACCATCATCAACTGAGCAGATGACCTTGAGGACTACACGGGTCCGCAAGAGAGATTACACTCTTTTGTGTCTACTTACGTTATGCATTGCTTAATATGACATGCTACTTTATCGTCATGTTCACCGATTAGACTCTGAGTCAGGTCCAAACTAATGCTCAAACTTGAGTTTTTAAATGGTTGTGGGGTACATATTGGGGAAGCAATCAATAGTATTTGTCTAAAATCTGGTTAATCTCAGGTGTCTACTATGAGTTTCATGTTGGGTGGGAAACAAACATTAAAGGAACCATTATCTATATTTTTAACTGAAGCTATTATCTGCCTACTATCATTGATTTTGGGTCTATCACAGGTTGCTACCATCACTCTGGATTTGTGCATGCACTCCCTACATAATCTCACTATGTTTTATTCATATGCATGTTAGTTCTTGTACACAATGCTACTGAACATGTAGAGCAAAAGAGACGAGCCTTGCATGGCAATAAATTTTCATGCAGACGTCGCTCCATGGAGGGCGCAAAAGCAAACCCCCTTACCCTATTCCAGACTGTAATCAAGAGGAAGATAACTGTTCAGAGGGGGATTCAGAGGGAGTAGACCACTCCTATTTACCCCCTAAGGTCTTTTGCTCTAACTTGGCATGCTAATGTTGGTCATATCATGCATATGGCGCCTTGCATTGCTTGCTTTATACATAAAATATGTCATCTGCTTAGTTTAGACATGCTTTGTGTGAATGCCATCTGTTTAGTTTCTATACCATATATGTGAATCATGCAATGCCATCTTGTTTAGCCAGGCATCATATATGTGAATTTTGTAATGCCATCCTGGTTAGCCAATCGTCTTATATGTGAATTGTATCATGCCATCCTTTTTTATTACGTATTAAATTTGTCAACAATGTCAGTACATTCAATTACTATTCCTATGCATCAGCCATTAGACATGGTCATGGAAAAATCTGGAGTGAAAACGAGGTCTTCAGAACAGACAACGCTATCTGATGAAGCACATGTCTTGCTAGTTACAGATAGATCCTCAGAGGAGGATTCAGAGACAGATGACCAGTCCTATTCCCCCCCCCCCCCGAGGTTTATGCTCCAACTTGGCAGGGTTATATTGCTCATATCGTGCATATGGTGTCTTGCATTGCTATGTCGTTTGCTTAGTTTAGACATGATTTGTGTGAATGCCACCTATTTTGTGTCTAATTACCATATTATATGTGAATTATGCAATGCCATCTTGTTGCAAGGCATTATATATGTGAACTATGCAATGCTATCTTGTTGCAAGGCATTATATGTGTGAATTATGCAATGTCATGTTGTTTAGCCAAGCATCATATATGTGAATTATATCATGCCATCCTTTCTTTTGTATTACGTACTCCCTTTGTCGACAATGTTTGTATATTCAACTACTCTTCCTGTGCATTAGCCATTTGAATTGGCGATGGAAAAATCTGGAGTGAAAACAAGGTCTTCAGAGCAGATAGTGCTACCTGCTGAAGCAGATATCTTGATGGTTACACATAGCTCCGCAGAGGAGGATTCAGAGACAGATGACCAGTCCTATTTCCCCCATGAGGTGTACGCTCAAACTTGGCAGGGTTATATTACTCATATCATGCATATGGTGTCTTGCAATGCTTAGTTTTTAATCATATACAGAATATTGAATGCCATCTGCTTAGTTTACACATCATATATGTGATTGCCCTCTGCTTACTTGCTTAGTATACAAATCATATATTTGAATTATATCATGCCATGATGTTTACATAGACAACATGTATCTGAATCATGGCATGCCAACCCATTTTCTAAAGATGTAATATAGTTATATCATCTCATCCTGTTTACATAGTCATCATATTTTGAATTATGTCATTCTATCTGTGAATTATATCATGCCATCATGTTTCCATCGACGGCATGTATGTGAATTATGGCATGACAACCACTTTAATAGACACATCGTATAGTTATATCATGTGATCCTGTTACATAGTCGTCATCTTTTGAAGTATGTCATTCTGTCCTGTTTAGTTAGCCATCATATATGTGAAATTGTGTCATGCTATCCTGTTTAGTTAGCCATCATATATGTGAAATTGTGTCATGCTATCTGAAAGCACAAGTGCTCCCTAGGTGGTTTTGGTAATTAATGTCAACATATCTCTTGCTGGACTAACACTTTTATCTAGTATGTTTCAGATAAGTTTAACAATGGAGTGGCATGGACTAAAGGATATGGGAACTCCTTCAAGATGCTAAGGACAAAGGATTGGCTCAAGCTTCAAGCTCAAGACTCTTCATTTTACATTTTAGTGATCCAAGATCACATTGAGTCTATAGGAAAAGCCAATACTATCAAGAAGGGATGAGGTGTTGCTTAATGAGTCTCTTGCTCCACAGTGCTTAGTGATATGCTCCTAAACCCTCAACTACTTTCCCACTTCCACACATATGTCCTAAACCTAAAGTCAAACTCGGCCCCACCGATTCTTTCTATCCAGCGCCACCGAGTTCAGATGACATAGCCATTGCCACAAACCCTAGGCAAATCGGTCTCACCGATCAGGATCTCGGTCTCACCGAGATGGGATTGTAATCTCTCTGTGTACGTCCATTACCAAAATCGGTATCACAAAGTTTGAGCAATCGGTACTACCGAGATTACAATGCAAACTCTCTAGTTAACTTATTACCAAAATTGGTCCCACCGAGTTTGAGTAATCGGTCCCACCGAGTTTGCCTGATCAACTCTCTGGTTAGCTAATTACCAAAATCAGTTTCACCAAGTTTGTGTAATTGGTCTCACCGATATTACGTTATGCCCTAACCCTAACCATATCGGTCCTACCGAGTTGCATGTCGGTCCCACGGAAAATCCTAACGGTCACTAGATTTGCTGAATCGGTCCGACTGAGTTTATTAATTCGGTCCCACCGAGTTTGGCAAGTTGTGTGTAACGGTTAGATTTTGTGTGGAGGCTATATATACCCCTCCACCTCCTCTTCATTCGTGGAGAGAGCCATGGGAACGAACCTACACTTCCAGCATCCTATTTCTGAGAGAGAACTACCTACTCATGTGTTGACGCCAAGATATTCCATTCCTACCATATGAATCTTGATCTCTAGCCTTCCCCAAGTTGCTTTCCACTCAAATCTTCTTTCCACCAGATCCAAATCCTATGAGAGAGAGTTGAGTGTTGGGGAGACTATCATTTGAAGCACAAGAGCAAGGAGTTCATCATCAACGCACCATTTGTTACTTCTTGGAGAGTGGTGTCTCCTAGATTGGCTAGGTGTCACTTGGGAGCCTCCAACAAGATTGTGGAGTTGAACCAAGGAGTTTGTAAGGGCAAGGAGATCGCCTACTTCGTGAAGATCTACCGCTAGTGAGGCAAGTCCTTCGTGGGCGTCGGCCATGGTGGGATAGACAAGGTTGCTTCTTCGTGGACCCTTCGTGGGTGGAGCCCTCCGTGGACTCGCGCAACCATTACCCTTCGTGGGTTGAAGTCTCCATCAACGTGGATGTACGATAGCACCACCTATCGAAACCACGACAAAAACATCCGTGTCTCCAATTTCGTTTGAATCCTCCAAAACCCTTTCCTTTACATTCTTGCAAGTTGCATGCTTTACTTTCCGCTGCTCATATACTCTTTGCATGCTTGCTTGTTATGTATTGTGAATGTTAAACTTGTGCCTAAACTCCACTTAAACTTAAAGAAGTTAAAAACTGCAACTTTGGTACGTACTATCTAATCCCCCCCCCCCTCTAGACACCTGAAAGTGCAACTATCCCTAGGTGGTTTTGGTAATTCATAACAACATATAGCTCATTGAGCTAATGTTATTCCAAGACTATTATTTCAGGAAAGCTCAATGAATGGCATGGCATGGATGATGAAAGTGGAACCCTCAAAATACTAAGGACAAAGGATTGGCTCAAGCTCAAAAGCTCAAGACTCTTCATTTTATATTTTAGTGATCCAAGATCACATTGAGTCTATAGGAAAAGCCAATACTATCAAGGAGGGATGAGGTGTTGCTTAATGAGCATCTTGCTTCATGTGCTTAGTGATATGCTCCAAATACCCTCAACTACTTTCTCACATCCTCATATGACCTAAACCTAAAGCCAAAATCGGTCACACTGATTCTTTCTATCCAGCGCCACCGAGTTCATATGTCATAGCCACTGCCACAAACCCTAGGCAAATCGGTCTTACCGATAGGGATCTCGGTCTCACCGAGATGGGATTGTAATCTCTCTGTTTCCCTTCGTAACGTTTCGGTCTAACCGAAGTGAGTGATCGGTCCCACCGAGATTGCAATGTAAACTCTCTGTTTCCCTTTTGTAACATTTTGGTCTCACCGAAAAGAGCAAATCGGTCCCACCGAGTTTACCTGACCAACTCTCTGGAAAGCTTATTACCAAAATCGGTCTCACCAAGTTTGTGTAATCGGTCTTACCGAGATGACGTTATGCCCTAACCCTAACTATTTCGGTCCTACCGAGTTGCATGTCGGTCCCATCAAAAATCCTAACGGTCACTAGGTTTATTAAATCGGTTCGACCGAGTTTGTTGATTCGGTCCCACCGAGTTTGGTAAATTGTGCGTAACAGTTAGATTTTGTGTGGAGGCTATATATACCCCTCCACCTCCTCTTCATTCGTGGAGAGAGCCATCAGAACAAACCTACACTTCCAACTTACCATTTTTGAGAGAGAACCACCTACTCATGTGTTGAGGCCAAGATATTCCATTCCTACCATATGAATCTTGATCTCTAGCCTTCCCCAAGTTGCTTTCCACTCAAATCTTCTTTCCACCAGATCCGAATCCTATGAGAGAGAGAGTTGAGTATTGGGGAGACTATAATTTGAAGCACAAGAGCAAGGAGTTCATCATCAACACACCATTTGTTACTTCTTGGAGAGTGGTGTCTCCTAGATTGGCTACGTGTCACTTGGGAGCCTCCGACAAGATTGTGGAGTTGAACCAAGGAGTTTGTAAGGGCAAGGAGATCGCCTACTTCGTGAAGATCTACCGCTAGTGAGGCAAGTCCTTCGTGGGCGACGACCATGGTGGGATAGACAAGGTTGCTTCTTCGTGGACCCTTCATGGGTGGAGCCCTCCGTGGACTCGCGCAACCGTTACCCTTCGTGGGTTGAAGTCTCCAGCAACGTGGATGTACGATAGCACCACCTATCGGAACCACGCCAAAAACATCTGTGTCTCTAATTGCGTTTGAATCCTCCAAACCCTTCCCTTTACTTTCTTGCAAGTTGCATGCTTTAATTTCCGCTGCCTATATACTCTTTGCATGCTTGCTTGATTTGTGTGATGATTGCTTGACTTGTCCTAAGATAGCTAAAATCTGCCAAACTCTAAAATTGGGAAAAGGCTAAGTTTTTAATTGGTCAAGTAGTCTAATCACCCCCCCTCTAGACATACTTCAAGGTCCTACAAGTGGTATCAGAGCTTTGGTCTCCATTTGCTTTGATTCCCGTAGCTTTTGGTGGTCATAGCCTTGGTTTCACAATCTAGGAGAGTATGGCGTCTAGCAAGGGAAATTATCACCGTAGAGGTCCTTACTTTGATGGCACTAATTTTGCTAGTTGGAAACATAAGATGAAAATGCATATTCTCGGACATAACCCCGCCGTTTGGGCTATTATTTGTATTGTCTTGCAAGGTGAATTCTTTGATGGGAGAGTGCCGAACCGTGAAGCTAATGCGGAAGAATTGAAGATGCTGCAATACAACGCTCAAGCTTGTGATATCATCTTCAACGGACTGTGCCCCGAAGAATTCAACAAAATCAACCGTCTTGAGAATGCAAAGGAAATTTGGGATACTTTGATTGATATGCATGAAGGTACTGACTCCGTCAAGGAATCCAAGCTGGATGTGCTCCAAAGTCAGCTTGACAAGTTCAAGATGAAGGATGGTGAAGGTTTCGCTGAAATGTACTCTAGGCTTGCACTTATCACAAATGTGATTGCCGGCTTAGGGAGTGAAGAGATGACCGACAGATTCATCATCAAGAAGATCCTAAGAGCATTGGATGGAAAGTATGATACCGTGTGCACATTGATCCAAATGATGCCAAACTACAAAGATCTCAAGCCAACGGAAGTCATTGGAAGAATTGTTGCTCATGAGATGTCACTCAAGGATAAGGAAGAACTTCACAACAAGTCAACTGGTGCTTACAAAGCCTCATGTGAATCTCCCACATCATCAAGTGAGAAACAAACCTTCAATGAAGAATTGAGCTTAACAGTGAAGAACTTCAACAAATTCTACAAGAGTAGAAGCAAAGAAAGAAGCTCCAAATCAAGGTCATACAATGACAAAACATCTTCTAGTCGAGAGCGCAATTGCTACAATTGTGGGAGACCCGGACACAACTCCAATGAGTGTACGACACCCTACAAAAGAAGAGACGATTCTCCAAAAAGAAGAAGCAAAAGAGAAGAATCACCACCAAGAGAGAGGAGGAGTAGAGATGATCGTTATGAACGAAGACCCACACGGAGAAGCAAGGATTCGGAAAGGAAGGACAAGTCATCAAGGAGCTACACAAAACGAAGACATCAAGCTCATGTTGGTGAATGGGTATCCGGCTCCGACTCCGACCATCACTCCGAGAGAAGCTATCACTCCGACTCTGAATATACTCAAGATGAAGGTGTTGCAGGTCTAGCACTTGTGTCAACCAACTCCTACGACATATTTGACTCACCAAATGAAGGAATTGGAAGATGCTTCATGGCCAAAGGCCCGAAGGTAACACATCCCGAGTATGTTGATTTCAATAGTGATGAAGATGACTTGCTAGGTGATGATGATTTACTTGTTGACAACTCTAGTGATGAATACTATGATGAAATGTCAATTAATCATGTTAATCAAGATAAAACGAATGACAATGATAAGGAGAAGATTGAGCTTCTAACTAAAGAACTAAACAATCTTAAGTTAGCTCATGAAACTATCTTCGAAGATCATCGAGAACTTTTAAGGGCTCATGAGAAGTTACGCTTTGAAAATCTCAATCTTGAGCAAGAGCATGAGTTCTTAAAAGCAATTAATGATGATCTCCGTA
The DNA here is from genome assembly GCF_002162155.2 of Triticum dicoccoides. NCBI lineage: Eukaryota > Viridiplantae > Streptophyta > Magnoliopsida > Poales > Poaceae > Triticum > Triticum dicoccoides. Next base: position 174,445,540 of record NC_041387.1, on the reverse strand, counting down.
AGAAAAGTTCTTCTTACATTGCCAAGTGTTTACTCTTATCTACTTACATGCCTCAAGTCAAATCTAGTAACAAGTACAAGAAAGATCCTTCCTCTAGGAGTAACAATAATTATGCTAAATCAAATATTGTTGCTTCTAGTAGTTCTCTTGATTCCACTAATGATTCTCTTAGCCAAGTTACACTTGAGCAAGAAAATAGCTTATTGAGGGGAATTATAGAGAAAGGTGTATACAAGAGCCTTGCCGGGAGTAAGCAATTCGAGGAAATTGCACGCAAGCAAGGAAGGCACCGGAAGAATCAAGGTGTTGGTTTTGAACGAAATTTCAATGCCAATGGAGTTGAGTGGGAAGAAGATCAATATCCCAAGACAAAGTTTGTTCCTCAACAAGAGAAGTATGATCCCACTTCCTTCAAGGGAACACAAGCACAAGATGATCTTCCACCACAAGACCACAAGAACAAAGGCAAGGACAAGCTTCAAGAGGAGATTGATGCATTTGAAGAAGCACCCAAGGCCTTGGTCAAGTGGGTTCCCAGACTACGTCAAGTTCTACTTCATCAAGTGCAACTACAACTCCAAGGATTCCCATCAAGATGATGTGGATCCCGAAGAATAAGAACTAGAGAGTTCTTGAGGGTGACTCCGCCAAAATTCTTCACTCATTTCATTTTGGCAACAACAAGTGCAATCAACTTCCACATCTTGCACTAGTTCAAGGAGTCACAAACCCTCATGTTGGTAAGGCAAGGGACAAGGTAACCTAATGATTTCATGGACATCATCTTGTGTGTGCATCACTCTATGTCTATGGATATTCTTGTTTGTTCCTTGTGGGACTAACCCATGTAGGCATGTTGAAAGTGCAACTCACTCCAAAGGATTGCTCCAAATGATCTACATCAACATTGAGCATCCACATCTTCAACACCTACATGAAGTCATCATCGACAAAACCCAAGGTTAGTTCATCCCTCTAAAAGGGGATCTCACATCTAGGGGGAGCTTAACTCTAAGAAATGAGTCAAAGCAACTCTAATGGTGTGAACACATCAATACATTATGTAAAATTGGTAACCCCACTTGAGCTTAAACGATGAGTATGACCTATGATCAAATGTTATCATTTGACTCCTAAGTCAATATACTCATATATAGATGACCTAGTCATCGCAAATTGTTTGATAGATACTAGAATTGGTTGTGCATGCTTTGCCACATATTTCATTTGCCATTCTATTGTGTGAGCATGTTGGTTGCATACTTTACTCATTCGAGGACATCCACTTGTTGCTTTGATTGTTTGGGTTCTTTTTCTTTTGCCAAGTGGATGAACAAGAATGCCTAAGAACCTTCTCTAGCTATCTATGATTTTCTCGTCTCAAACTCTATTCATGCTACATCACAAAATTTGATCAAGTCAGATTCGAACCACTATGTGTGAGGAGCACTTGGAGTCCCCGATTCGTCATAGACTTAAACTTCCAAAACTTCTTTGTGATTCTTGGTCTGACCGATTCCTCCATTTCGGTCCTACCGAGATCACTAAGTCGACCTAGGTTTTCAATCTCGGTGCAACCGATTTGAACTTTTCGGTCACACCGAGTTGCTGTAACTGTATACAGTTATGCATCTCGGTGCCACCGAGTTGTTCCACTCGATCACACCAACAGGGTCGGGCTATATATACTCACGGGAAAAAAATTGGAAATTTCTCTGAACCTCTTCGCCCGTGCAATAGCTCGCTCTGCCACCAGGGTCTCTGGATCGTCTCCTCATCCCCAGCCGCCTCCTGTCGATGGTCTCTGCCGCCGTCAACCGGATTTCACCCCCACCGTTCCCGCCGTAGCGAGTTCATCGCCAAGCTAGGGTATGGACTCGATCACAGTGCTATCCTCGTCCGATTCCTAGCACATTGTGTTCATAATGATTCTTGCCACGATTGAAACACTCCTATCCAGTCAATACAATCCTTAGATTAGATGGGAGTTGAAAATTTAGGGTTAGGTTTCCGCCGGAATCATCTCAGACCCACCGAGTTGAAAAACTCGGTCCCACCGATTTGGCTAACGCCATTGCACTAGTAACTCTTGGTCTGACCGAGAATTACAAATCGGTGTGACCGATTTTAGAACTTTGTGAAACCCTAGCAGTCTCGGTGCCACCAAACTGTGACTCGGTCCCACCGAGTTCACCAGTTTAGGTTCCAAAACTGCTTCGGTATCACCGAGTTTGAAAATCGATTGATCCGAAATGCTTTCTGTGGAAAATTAAAACTGAATTTTTGAATCATTCTTTTGCAAAAATCTCTACATTTTGTGATGCTCAGCCATTCTATCTCATCTATAACTATTCACAGGGTCAGCAGTCGGTGATTTGCAGCATGTCAGACCAAAGTGATAGTCAGAACAATGCACATGAGTGAGGGCACTAGTCCCTCTAGCACTTCAGATGAAGGAAGCATAATCACCCCAAGCAATCTACCTAAAGCTGCCACCAGGTCAAGGAAGAAGAGAACCTCAGAATCTGAGGATGAGGATTATTTGGCAGAAGAAGATGAGGCTACTTCCAAGAAGGTAGTGCTCAAAAAGGAGTATGGCTCAGCAAAGACCACTAAACGTGGATTTAATAGGAAGGTCCCTGCCAAGAGGACACCTATGCTGAAGGTCAGAGGGTCAACTCAAATACCTGAAAAGCCTGATTCCAAAGAGCCTGCTGCTGAAGGAAAGAAAAGGAAGGAAAGGGTCAAAAAGACCATAGCCAGAGTTGTTGGGAAACCTTCCATGTTGGAAGAGGAAGAAGAGGTTGTTGCACCAGCACCCAAGGCACAAAAGCTGATGGGTGATGCTATAAGATCAGGGGCTGCAACATCAAAGCCCAAAGAAGCACCCAAAGCTGCCCCCAAGCCCAAGAACGCACCAAAGAGGAATACCATGAGTATTCCAGCTGCTGAGAAGAACAAGGCCCCAGTGCCTGAAGTTGCTGATGAGGAAGATGAAGAAGGACAAGTCCTGAGGAAGCTCAAGCCCAAGATTCCAGACCACAATGATACTCATCCTGTGGCCGAGGACATGAATATCAGGAGAGACTCTGGGTTGAGGCTATGGAGAATGACAGATCCATATGCCACCAGGAGAAGGACTGTTGTTGATTATAGGTTCCATACAAAGGAACAACAGGACTTCTATGAGACAATCTTGTTGGACAAGAAGCCCATAGTGTGTGATATGAGGTGGGTCGACTGGACCTACATGAAGGAAAATGAAGAACACTATCCTGGAGTGTATGACAGTTTTGAAGCTTGTGGAGTTGCAGATTTTGTTGGGCAGAAGCTCACCAACTGGAATGGTGAACTCATTATGCAATTCTACTCCACATCACACTTCTATCTAGATGGCAGGATAGTGTGGATGTCAGAAGGTATGAGGTACCAGTCAACCATAGAGGAATGGGCTAGTCTGATCAATGCCCCCAAGGAGAGTGAAGATGACTTGGATGTCTATGCCAAGAAGAAAATGGGACACAATACTATGTCACATATGTACAAGGAGATCCCAAACAAAGCTCTTGAGACTTTCAAGTTTGGATCAGTCCACTTTCTTCTGTCAGGACTGCCTACGATCAACTGGATTCTAAGGCACACTCTTTTGCCCAAGTCAGGTGACCACAACATGATTAGAGGGCATGCTATCAACTTGCTGCACTTGTTTGATGTGCCACAGAAATTCTAGGTCATGAGCCTTATGGTTGAGACCATCAAGAGGACTGCAGCAGACCAGAAGAGAAGTTGTGGATATGCCCCACAGATTCAGGAGTTGATTAACTCAAAGATGGGCACAGGGAAATATCTGTTGGATAAGGAACATTTTGCTCTTTATTCAGACTTTGAGGACAATCAGGTTGTCATGAATGAGAATGAACCATCATCAGTGCAAGCTCAAGAGCAGAAGGAGAAAGCAAAGAGAGAGAAGGCTGCCAAGATGCCAACTCAAGAGGAGGCATCTGAGTACTTTTTGAAGAACAAGCAGGAGCAGCTTGGTTACTTGATAGCATCAACACTAAGGATTGAGAAGGGGTTGGCCACCCCAACTCAAAACCAGGAGAGCTTGGAAAGAATCATGGAACAAAAATTCTATGATCTAGATGTCAAAGTAACTGAGATTCAATCAGCTGTGGAGCAGCTTCAGGATGACATGCAGGAGAGGAAGGGCAAGACTACCACTAATGTATTTGCCAGAGTGCCTAGAGCTCAGAGGTCAGTTGTCGTGCCTGTGACAGACACTAGAGCCACATCATCTGCACCAGCTACAGCTCCTACAGCTCCAGCACCAACTCCTCCAGCTCCCTCTACTTCAACTGAAGCCTTCGTCCAAGGAGCCATCTCTACACCACCACCTGAAGATCAAGCCTGAGAGTCGATCTAGCACTATGCATTTTCTATGAACTTTTTGGTAACTTGTTGCCAAAGGGGGAGAAAAATCTATAGATCATAGGCTTCGAGAGAGAGAGAGTGTTGCTTTTGTTCTCTCTTGCTTTGGTGGTTAAACTTTGTTTGCTTTCGATTGCTTGAGATACTATGCTGTTTTCTGTGAGACATTGATGATCATGTGTTTGATCATAAGCTACACTTATGCATGTTTGATGATATTATCTTACCTATCCTTATATGATCATTCACTTTGCTTGGTGATGAGTGCATGTATTCAATCTTTATTATTTTGAGCGCTCCACCAAGATGTATGTGACATGGAAGAGTAACCCATGAGCCTAATTCCTTGTGCATTTGCAGTCCAAAGCAAATCCTAAACTATGCACAAATTTAGGGGGAGCTCTTGCTTATCACATACTTCTCAAAGCGACAATGTTTTTCAATCTTATTATCATTTGTCGAAGCTTTGATCTATATGTTGTCATCAATTACCAAAAAGGGGGAGATTGAAAGTGCAACTATCCCTAGGTGGTTTTGGTAATTCATAACAACATATAGCTCATTGAGCTAATGCTATTCCAAGACTATTATTTCAGGAAAGCTCAATGAATGGCATGACATGGATGATGAAAGTGGAACCCTCAAAATACTAAGGACAAAGGATTGGCTCAAGCTCAAAAGCTCAAGACTCTTCATTTTATATTTTAGTGATCCAAGATCACATAGAGTCTATAGGAAAAGCCAATACTATCAAGGAGGGATGAGGTGTTGCTTAATGAGCATCTTACTTCATGTGCTTAGTGATATGCTCCAAATACCCTCAACTACTTTCTCACATCCTCATATGACCTAAACCTAAAGCCAAAATCGGTCACACCGATTCTTTCTATCCGGCGCCACCGAGTTCATATGTCATAGCCACTGCCACAAACCTTAGGCAAATCGGTCTTACCGATAGGGATCTCGGTCTCACCGTGATGGGATTGTAATCTCTCTATTTCCCTTCGTAACATTTTGGTCTAACTGAAGTGAGCGATCGGTCCCACCGAGATTGCAATTAAACTCTCTATTTCCCTTTTGTAACATTTCGGTCTCACTGAAAAGAGCAAATCGGTCCCACCGAGTTTACCTGACCAACTCTCTGGAAAGCTTATTACCAAAATCGGTCTCACCGAGTTTGTGTAATCAGTCTTACCGAGATTACGTTATGCCCTAACCCTAACTATATCGGTCCTACCGAGTTGCATGTCGGTCCCACCGAAAATCCTAAGGGTCACTAGGTTTACTAAATCGGTCTGACCGAGTTTATTGATTCGGTCCCACCGAGTTTGGTAAATTGTGTGTAACGGTTAGATTTTGTGTGGAGGCTATATATACCCCTCCACCTCCTCTTCATTCTTGGAGAGAGCCATCAGAACAAACCTACACTTCCAACTTACCATTTCTAAGAAAGAACCACCTACTCATGTGTTGAGGCCAAGATATTCCATGCCTACCGTATGAATCTTGATCTCTAGCTTTCCCCAAGTTGCTTTCCACTCAAATCTTCTTTCCACCAGATCCAAATCCTATGAGAGAGAGTTGAGTGTTGGGGAGACTATCATTTGAAGCACAAGAGCAAGGAGTTCATCATCAACGCACCATTTGTTACTTCTTGGAGAGTGGTGTTTCCTAGATTGGCTAGGTGTCACTTGGGAGCCTCCGACAAGATTGTGGAGTTGAACCAAGGAGTTCGTAAGGGCAAGGAGATCGCCTACTTCGTGAAGATCTACCGCTAGTGAGGCAAGTCCTTCGTGGGCGACGGCCATGGTGGGATAGACAAGGTTGCTTCTTCGTGGACCCTTCATGGGTGGAGCCCTTCGTGGACTCGCGCAACCGTTACCCTTCGTGGGTTGAAGTCTCCATCAACGTGGATGTACGATAGCACCACCTATCAGAACCATGCCAAAAACATCCGTGTCTCCAATTGCGTTTGAATCCTCCAAACCCTTCCCTTTACTTTTTGCAAGTTGCATGCTTTAATTTCCGCTGCCTATATACTCTTTGCATGCTTGCTTGATTTGCGTGATGATTGCTTGACTTGTCCTAAGATAGCTAAAATCTGCCAAACTCTAAAATTGGGAAAAGGCTAAGTTTTTAATTGGTCAAGTAGTCTAATCACCCCCCTCTAGACATACTTCAAGGTCCTACAACACCTCTTCTCAAGGTCCTACAAGTGGTATCAGAGCATTGGTCTCCATTGCCTTGGTTTAATCACCATTGGAGGAAGATGGATGAGTCTACTTTGGGGAGTCTTAGACATAGCGTGCCTATACTTGATGGAGAGTATTTTCATGAGTGGAAAAATGAGATGCTTGTAATTTTCAATCAATATCATTTGAACAAGTACATTGCTAGCCCTTGTGCACCTCACGTTGATCCTATGCTTCCTACTCTTGATGAGTCAATTGACATGATTAGGAATCTTAGAACTGTTAATCTTATCACTAGAGGCTTGCCTAGAAACTTAATTAGGAACTTGCCTACTCTTGAGTGTGCCTACACTATATGGAAATTTCTTGAGGAACGCTTTCCAAATTATTCCTTGAAAAATCTAGATGAAATTCTCCATTAGTCTATTGCCTTGAGTAAGATGAATACTAGTGATCCTATGTTTGGTGATCGTCTATTTGAACTTACAAATCTTATGCGTGCCAAAGGAGATGTTGGAATTATTGGTGATATTATTTCCAAAGCTATAAGAATTCATTAGCAAGATCATTGTCAAGCTCACTCTAACGAATTACCCTCTCTAGGACTTGACCTACCACATGACGATGTTGAACATGGATACTATGATGAGGATGATGATAGTGACTTCGATCTTGACGATACAATGAGACACTTTGGTCTTATGGCAAATCTTCGGGGATATATGTCAGGAGGAAAGGAATGGGTTCTTGATAGTGGATGTACCGATCACATGACCGGAGATAAAGACATGTTTCGTGAGCTTGCTGAAAATGATAGTCCTCGAAAGTATGCCACTTTCGGTGACAACTCAAAGGGTAAGGTGGTTGGCCTCGGTAAGGTGGCCATATCACATGATAGCTCCATTCAGAATGTTATGCCCGTTGAATCTCTTGGCTACAACTTACTTTCAGTATCTAGACTTGCTGATTTCGGTTTCAATGTCCTATTTACTGAAGTAGATTGCCAAGTGTTTCGTCGAGACAATCATAAAATGGTCTTTACCGGTATACGTAGAGGTGATCTATACATTGTTGATTTCACTAAAAAAGGCTCAACCTAAAACTTGCTTCATTGCTAAATCCTCAAAAGGTTGGTTATGGCATAGACGATTAGGTCATGTTGGCATGCGAAACCTTGACAAGCTTATTAAAGGGAATCATATCCTTGGTGTTAACGATGTCATATTGATAAGGATAGACTTTGCAGCGCTTGTCAAGCAGGTAAACAGGTTGGAGGAAGGCATCCCGTGAAGAACATCATGACCACAAGGAGGCCACTCGAGCTACTTCACATGGATCTTTTTGGTCCCAACTCTTACAAGAGTCTCGATGGAAATTCTTTTGGTCTAGTTATAGTTGATGATTTTTCAAGATTTACGTGGGTGTTCTTTCTCGATGATAAATTGCAGGTCCAAAAGATCTTCAAAAACTTCGCCAGGAAGGCTCAAAATGAATTTGAAGTGAAGATCAAGAAGGTTCGCGGCGACAATGGAACGGAGTTCAAGAACGCAAATGTGGACACCTTTCTTGACGAAGAAGGGATTTCACACGAGCTCTCGGCTACGTACACACCTCAACAAAATGGAGTTGTTGAGAGGAAGAACCAGACACTCATCAAAATGGCGAGAACGATGCTTGATGAGTACAAGACACCGAAGCACTTTTGGGCAGAAGCAGTTGACACAGCTTGTCATGCAACAAATCGCTTGTATCTTCACAAGCTACTCGGCAAGACGGCATACGAGCTCCTCACCGGTAACAAACCCCAAGTTGGATACTTTCGAGTATTCGGCTCAAAGTGCTACATTCTTGATAAGCATCGTCGTTCTAAATTTGCTCCTAAGTCTCATGAAGGTTTCCTACTAGGTTATGGCTCGAACTCTCACACTTACCGCGTCTACAACAATTTCACCCAAAAGGTTGAAGAGACGATAGATGTGAAGTTTGATGAATCTAACGGCTCACAAATAGAGCAATTGTCAATTGATGTAGGAGACAAAGATCCTTCGGAAGCAATCCAAGTCTTGTCTATTGGCAAGGTCCGTCCAACGGAGGTGAAGGAGAGTACCTTGTCCGTGCAAGTGGAAGCTTCTACCTCACGACAAGGCGAACGAAGAGTTGATATGGAAGCATCCTCAAGTGGGACACACCAAGATGAAGAAAACGAGGAAGTGCATCAAGATGAACGTCAACAACCTCCTTCTCCACCACACAAGAGAACAACAACGCCAACAATGAAGAAGGCCAAGAAGAAGAACAAGATGAAGAAGAAGTTCAACCAAGAACCAAGCAAAAGCTTTCATGAGTTCGAGCAAGAATTGGTAAAGACCATCCCGTCGAGCAAATCTACAATGATATTCAAACCGGGAGAATCACTCGCTCTAAAACTCGTTTAGCTAACTTTTGTGAAAACTATTCTTTCATCTCTAGCATTGAACCTATGAAGGTCGAAGAAGCATTGGAAGATCCGGATTGGATAAATGCTATGCATGAAGAGCTACACAACTTTGAGAGAAACCAAGTTTGGACATTGGTTGAGAAGCCCGACAACAACCACAACATCATCGGTACCAAATGGGTGTTTCGCAACAAGCAGGATGAAGATGGACAAGTAGTTCGCAACAAAGCACGTCTCGTCGCCCAAGGCTACACACAAGTCAAAGGTATAGACTATGGTGAGACTTACGTTCCCATTGCTAGACTTGAGTCCACTCGCATCTTACTTGCCTATGCTAATCACCATGATATCACCTTGTACCAAATGGACATTAAAAGTGCTTTTCTAAATGGTGAAACAGAGGAGGAAGTTCATGTTAAGCAACCTCCCGGCTTTGTCAATCCTAAGAAACCAAATCATGTTTACAAACTTCACAAAGCCCTTTATGGTCTTAAACAAGCTCCTATAGCATGGTATAAATGCTTGACCAAGTTCCTTATTGAAAAAGGCTTTGAAATTGGGAAAATTGATTCCACACTTTTTACTAAAAGGGTTAATGGAGAACTATTTGTGTGCCAAATTTATGTTGATGATATCATATTTGGATCAACTAACCCTCATTTTAGTGAAAAGTTTGGGAAGCTAATGTCGGAGAAGTTTGAAATGTCTATGATGAGTGAACTCAAATTCTTTCTTGGTTTGCAAATCAAGAAAACTAAGGAAGGTACCTTTGTCTCTCAAACGAAGTACACCAAGGACTTATTCAAGAAGTTCAATATGCAAGAATGCAAAGGTATGACTACACCCATGCCTACTAGTGGACATCTTGACTTGACCAAAGATGGTGAACCCGTTGATCAAAAGGTTTATCGCTCTATGATTGGTTCATTGTTATATCTATGTGCTTCACGTCCCGATATCATGCTAAGTGTGTGCATGTGTGCATGATATCAAGCTGCTCCTAAAGAATGTCATCTTAAGGCCGTGAAAAGGGTAGTGAGATACTTAATCCATACACCAAATTTTGGCATTTGGTATCCTAAGAGGGCCTCTTTCGATCTTGTTGGCTACTCCGACTCGGACTATGCCGGTGACAAGGTTGATAGAAAGTCCACTTCGGGTACTTGTCAATTTCTTGGTAGATCTCTTGTGTCTTGGTCTTCCAAGAAACAAAACTCGATATCCTTATCCACCGCCGAAGCGGAATACATTGCCGCTGTTTCATGTTGTGCTCAATTACTTTGGATGACCCAAACTCTTAAAGATTATGGGATATATGTGAAACATGTTCCATTGCTTTGTGACGATGAAAGTGCTACCAAAATTGGTCACAATCCCGTACAACATTCTCGAACTAAGCATATTGAAGTTCGTCATCATTTCATTCGAGATCATGTTGCTAAGGGTGACATTAATCTTAAGCATGTTCGCACTGAAAAGCAATTAGCGGATATATTCACTAAAACTCTTGATGAGAAAGTGTTTTGCAGGTTAAGAGGAGAATTGAACATCATAGATGCTTCAAACTTGGAGTAGAAACTCCATTGGACACATGCAAGACATGAGCTTATTACTAATCCTTGATATTTCTCTTATGATGAAAATCTTATGTCTTGAATATATTTGCATCTTGCATGTTATATGACCCATGTAGGTACTTGGTTGAATCAAATTCCATGAGATTGTAATCTACTCACATCTTGAGCAATCTCTACATCACCAAGTTTCTACACTATGGTGGTTGAAGACAAGGAAGCACGGAACCATTCAAACATATCCTTTGAAAAATTCTATGTTGAGCTTCATGATTGTCATTTTTGGATACACAAGTGCTCTTTTTTACAAGAACTAACCAATGTAGGTAGATGGACTCAAATTCCAAGTGGTGCTCCCAACTCTTGATGAGCTACATCAACCTTTGAGCAACCCACACAAGTTCAACTACATGTTCAACATCACCAACCAAGGTATGTTATTCCATCTTAGAGAAGCTTTACTTCGAGTCATGAGCTAAAGCAACTCGACAAGATGTGAATACATCAAGATGCTTAAATGAAAAATGGCAACCCCATTTTGAGCTTAAACAATGAGTATGACCTATGATCAAGTGATCTCACTTGACTCCTAAGTCAATATACTCTAACATAGGTGACTTTGTCGCCGACCATCTCTAGATGAAGTTCTCTTGTGTTCTTTTCTGTGTTTTTGCATTTGTCTCATGCATATTTGTTTCCCCTTTCAAAAAAAACTTCATCTAGATTTCTTTCTATATGCTCTGCATTTTCTGCATCGAATTCATTGCATATCATTCAGTAAATTCCTTGCAAATCTTTGTGAGATCTTACTAATCTAGTGAGCTGAGGTGACAAGTGTTTTCTCTGCGATGAAATCGGTTTCACCGATTAGTTGTTTTCGGCCCAACCGAATCCTTTCGGTACAACCGAAGCATACCACTCGGCGCCACCGATTTCACAACAGGAAAAGCAGTTTGCCACTTATTCTATGTTTCTTCTGATCCAGATCCACTCAATGAATCTTGTCCTCTACAAGCATCACATTTATATAAATGCTTTGTGCTGTGACTCAAGGATCAAACCCTTCTTGGAAATTGATGTCAAAGGGGGAGAGAGAGATCACATCAAAGCTTATCACTTAGAGAGATCACATCAGAGAGAGAGAGTATCACCTCCTCAGGGGGAGAAAGAGATCTCCAGGGGGAGAGAATACTCAAGTAGAAAGTATTTCTCAAGGATCCCAGATGCTTGGTGTTCAAGAGGAGAGATGCCACATGTCTTCTTGAGGGGAAGGACATGTTCATATGTGCTTATTTGCATTAGCTCTGTTCATTTCTATCTTTAAGCTCTGATTTTCTATTCCCTACCTTCTCCCAGTATCCCATGCTAGATTCAGGGGGAGCAAGACATCTAAGGGAAATAAATCATTTAAATTCATTGCATATCTTTACTCTTGGGTACATGTCTAATCCAATGTAGTACATAGTACTCGCTCTTTACATGTCATCCCAGTCTTGGTACTCTTGTGGTTTCTTCTGTTTGCTCTGGCTAGTAGATGTACCTGTGTTATCTAACCTTGTTTACACAGGTTCATTCCATCCTAAGCTAACTCAAGACTACAAGGTAATTATATGCATCACAATCATGTGTATGAGGGATTCTTGCTAATGTACATACTGTTTGCAAGAAGGACTCGTGGGCATGAAGGTATTTTCTTTAATATTCTTTGCTCTGATGCATATGGCCAAGATACATGTAACACATTGCCTACTCTATCATGGTTATGCTCTCACATGCTTCTATATTCCATATTCACATGATTGGATACATGTAGGGGGAGCCTATGCTTGTTACATGTCTTTCCAAAGCTTTACTTGCTATTCTTTATATCTTTATCTAAAGCTTTGATGTATGTTGTCATCAATTACCAAAAAGGGGGAGATTGAAAGCACAAGTGTTCCCTAGGTGGTTTTGGTAATTAATGTCAACATATCTCTTGTTGGACTAACACTTTTATCTAGTATGTTTCAGATAAGTTCAACAATGGAGTGGCATGGACTAAAGGATGTGGGAACTCCTTCAAGATGCTAAGGACAAAGGATTGGCTCAAGCTTCAAGCTCAAGACTCTTCATTTTACATTTTAGTGATCCAAGATCACATTGAGTCTATAGGAAAAGCAAATACTATCAAGAAGGGATGAGGTGTTGCTTAATGAGTCTCTTGCTCCACAGTGCTTAGTGATATGCTCCTAAACCCTCAACTACTTTCCCACTTCCACACATATGTCCTAAACCTAAAGTCAAACTCGGCCCCACCGATTCTTTCTATCCGGCGCCACCGAGTTCAGATGACATAGCCACTGCCACAAACCCTAGGCAAATCGGTCTCACCGATCGGGATCTCGGTCTCACCGAGATGGGATTGTAATCTCTCTGTGTATGTCCATTACCAAAATTGGTCTCATGGAGTTTGAGCAATCGGTACTACCGAGATTACAATGCAAACTCTCTGGTTAACTTATTACCAAAATCGGTCCCACCGAGTTTGAGTAATCGGTCCCATCGAGTTTGCCTGACCAACTCTCTTGTTAGCTTTACCAAAATTGGTTTCACCGAGTTTGTGTAATCGGTCTCACCGAGATTACGTTATGCCCTAACCCTAACCATATCGGTCCTACCGAGTTGCATGTCGGTGCCACCGAAAATCCTAACGGTCACTAGATTTGCTGAATCGGTCCGACCGAGTTTATCAATTCGGTCCCACCGAGTTTGGCAAGTTGTGTGTAATGGTTAGATTTTGTGTGGAGGGTATATATACCCCTCCACCTCTTCTTCATTCATGGAGAGATCCATCAGAACGAACCTACACTTCCATCATCCTATTTCTGAGAGAGAACTACCTACTCATGTGTTGAGGCCAAGATATTCCATTCCTACCATATGAATCTTGATCTCCAGCCTTCCCCCAAGTTGCTTTCCACTCAAATCTTCTTTCCACCAGATCCAAATCCTATGAGAGAGAGTTGAGTGTTGGGGAGACTATCATTTGAAGCACAAGAGCAAGGAGTTCATCATCAACGCACCATTTGTTACTTCTTGGAGAGTGGTGTCTCCTAGATTGGCTAGGTGTCACTTGGGAGCCTCCAACAATATTGTGGAGTTGAACCAAGGAGTTTGTAAGGGCAAGGAGATCACTTACTTCGTGAAGATCTACCGCTAGTGAGGCAAGTCCTTCGTGGGCGTCAGCCATGGTGGGATAGACAAGGTTGCTTCTTCGTGGACCCTTCGTGGGTGGAGCCCTCCGTGGACTCGCGCAACCGTTACCCTTTGTGGGTTGAAGTCTCCATCAACATGGATGTACGATAGCACCACCTATCGGAACCACGACAAAAACATCCGTGTCTCCAATTGCGTTTGAATCCTCCAAAATCCTTCCCTTTACATTCTTGCAAGTTGCATGCTTTACTTTCCGCTGCTCATATACTCTTTGCATGCTTGCTTGTTATGCATTGTGAATGTTAAACTTGTGCCTAAACTCCACTTAAACTTAAAGAAGTTAAAAATTGCAACTTTGGTACTTAGTGTCTAATCCCCCCCCCTCTAGACACCTCTTCTCAAGGTCCTACACTATTCTGTTTGGTTAGACAACATAAATGTGAATTGTTTCATGCCCTGTTTTCTTCCCTACTATACATTGCACCTGTATATCATAGATTGTATGTACAGTCAATTACTTTTCTCGTTTATCAGCCATTTCAATTGGAGGGGGTGATGGCAGTATCTATGGGAGTAAAAACACGGTCTTCAGAAAAGATAGTGCTACCCGTCGATGCTGATAGAACCACGGTTGTGCTTGCCCAAGAACTAGCCCCACCACACATAACCCAGACTCACGCAGATTGTACCCCTACCCAGTTGGACCGAGAACTAGATACACACCTTCTAACCCCAACCACAGCAGATGGTAACCCAGTTCTAGTTGACACAACATCGTATCCACCATAGAGTGCCCAAACACGAGCAGTTAGTAAGGCAATTGCAGTGCTCAAAGCACGAGAACCACCACTCCAAACCCCAAGTCAACGCTTAAAGTAGAAGAAGAATTGTTCTCAGGTCAGGTTCTATAGCTATGGTTCATACTCCTTTGCTCTTGCATCACTGTATTTACTCGTACCAACAGATTTCAAATTTGAAGCATGCAACTGAAACTCCAATGGTGCAACAAGTATGTTTTAAACTTGTTTCATTAACTAGTTTGCTGTTGTAACTTGCTCTATGTTGATTTCAGTTTCAATTGAATAAACAGTTATGTTCTCATGCCATGTACATTACAAGTGATGTTAGTGTTGTGTAGTTTCCCACACCTATATTCTGTCTATGCTGTTGTGTCTTAAAAAGATATGATTTGAACTGTGTCTCTATCTTGATTTGGCAACATAAACTAGAATGATATAGACAATACAGTGACCATAGTACATAGATATACGTTTGTTTCATGCTCTTACCTTGTCCACCTTACTACTGAACCGGTTTACCAAAATGAATTTCATATACTACATGATAAACCGTTGATGTGTCTACTTGTTTCTCTTGTAGAATGCGAACAAAATATTGGAGAATAGCACCCCCATTATGCAACGGTAGAGAAAGTAATGCATATAAGTTTCAAGATAGTGAGACAACCCTGTTGGTCTCCAAGAAAGGTGATAAAAACTATCTTGTAGACAGTGAGACAACCCCAAAGTCATGTGTTGATGTAGTGTTCGAGTTACTGGCCAGTATCGCTGGCACAAGATCTTCGAACTCGCTGCCTGAATCACTTCGACTTCTTCAGTCTCAGCTACAAGCTGAAAGGCATCAGCCAGCTGTGTTGCGGCAAGAAGCCGAAGGACTGAGGAAGTCTCTGCAGAATTTAGATGCATACTTTCTGGTGCAACAGCAAGCGCTGGAGGATTTTAGCGCCAAACAAGAGAAAACTAATAAGCTTGCTAAGCTTCTTGCTAGCATGGTGGGTATCCAGGATATCATTTCTTGAGCTCCTCTGAAGTGGTTTCAATTCTGGACTTGTTTTGCTGCCGCGTTATTTGCACTGGTGGCCAATTTAGACCCAATGCATGTAATATGCTACTTTGTTCCCTATATTTGCACTCGTGGCGAACTTTGATGCCCAATGGATGTAATATGTGTAATAGCCGTAATAGCCTAGTGTAAGTTGCTTTCTTATTTATTTCCTTATTTTCTTGTTTATTTGTTTGGTTGTAGTCACCGCAATTCTTTTTCCACGGTTTGCTAGTAACCATGGGCCTTCTACGGGCCGTACGATCCATGGGTCTTCTATGGGTCGTATAATCAATGGGCCTTCTAAGGGTCGTATGATCGATTGGCCAAACTTGGCCCGTACTATTCATGGACCAATAATGGTCCGCAAAATGGGTCGTAAACAGGCTAGAGTGGAAATCGTCTGTTTATGGCCTGCCCATAACAGGTCATTAATAGGCCGAAATGTATAACGGGTGTAATTCTATCGACTGGCATCACGGGACATTAATGGGCTGTATTTGCTGACGTTATGAAAACAGCCCAACGGGTTAACGGGCCACAAACGGGCCGACTATAACCACGGGCTAAATTTGGCCCACAAGTGGAACATGCCAGTAACGGACCGTAAATAACCGAATACCGGAAATGATCCCAAGAATAAATGCCCTTAGAAGGCCGAAAGTTAACGCGGGCTAAAAACGGTCCAACGGAATAATGGGTCGTTAATGGGTATAAACCGACACACTGTTCATTATGGGCCAGTTTCACCATGGGCCTTTAATGGGCCCGGAGTTACAAAGGGCCTCGTATGGGCCGAAACACGTCATGGGCCATACATGGGCCGAAAGTTACAACAGGTTGGAATCATATTGGATGGCCCAGAGGACGCTGCTGGGCCTAATTTCAATAGGCCATAACGGGCCGTGAGTAAGCGGGTTGTAAATGGGCTATATGCGAGCACGCCGTTAACAAGCTTATCCTGGGCCAGCCCGCTACCTTTTGACCAAGTCAAACGGGCTGGCCTTTTGACCTAAATGGGCCGCTGTTGGGCCTTGCCACGTGTCGACGTATCATAGGCACCTCCCGTACAATGAGTGCATGACATCTGTCATAACACTGAGCCGACACGTGGATCCTCCGGTGAGTGAGAATTTACATAGAGAAAATCCCGATTGGTCCTTGCTGTTAACGGGTTATCAGATCCAAACCGGAACCCGATAGCTTAACGGTGACCCATTATGGTGGATGCCACATGTCGGTTACCCTTGATGAAAATAGTTCCATGACGCGCCATTTATCATCATGGATGTGGACACTTCCGTGATGATAATTTTGGTATTATCATGGAACACTTCTACGACATCACAGGTGTGACTATCTTGATTCTGTCATAAAATCATCATGGATGTACATGCATGACAGAAAACGTGACCTACCATGACAAACACATATCATCACAGAAGTGTATTTTTTGTGGTGGTACCAGCCTCTTGCATATCTTTAGGGCTAAGAAATAAAATACTCATCTTCTTCGGAGTGGGTTTAGGCGGTGGTTCAGGAAGTGTCCAATCATAATCATTCTTTAATATATTATTCAATAGTTCCTTAGCTTGTTCAATAGTCCGTTCCCTGAAAACACAACCAACACAACTATCTAGGTAATCCCTAGATGCACCGGTTAGTCCATTATAAAAGGTATCAAGTATTTCATCTTTCTTAAGAGGATGATCAAGCAAAGCATTAAAAAATTGGAGAAGCCTCCCCCAAGCTTGTGGGAGATTCTCTTCTTCAGTTTGCACAAAGTTAAATATTTCATGTAAGGCATATCGTTTCTTATGAGCAGGATTTTTTTCCAAAGAAATAATATATCATATCCTGGGGACTACGCACACAACCAGTAGCAAGAGTATTATACCATATCTTAGCATCGCACTTTAAAGAGAAAGGAAATAACTAAAGAATATACTAATAGCGAATTTTTTCCTCATGAGCAAATAGGGTGGCTATATCATTCAATTTAGTATGATGGGCCACAATAGTTTTAGTTTCATAGCCATGGAAAGGATTAGATTCAAGCAAAGCAATCAACTCAGGATCGACAGAGAATTCATAATCCTTATGAGTAATAAAGATAGGTGAAGTACAAAACTAGGATCACATTTATTTCTAGCATTCAGAGATTTTTCTTTCAACTAGACTAATAATTTTTTAGATCATCTCTATCATTACAAGCAAGAAAATCCCTAGCTACTTCTCCATCCATAACATAACCCTCGGGTATCTTAGGTAATTCATATCTGCGAGAGCTAGGTCGAATAGGCGTTTCATAATTTTCAGTTTTAATAACTTCATCAGTTTCAATAATTTCATTAGTTTCAACATTCTCTATTTCCTTAGCTCTAGCAAGTTTTTCATCAAGAAATTCACCTAGTGGCACCGTCTTATCAAGCAAAGTACTAGCATCATCATAAGCATCATTCATAGCAGAAATAGCATCATCACTTACTTGTGACATATTGATACGTCTCCGTCATATCTACTTTTCCTAATGCTTTTGTTCTTGTTTTGGACTCTAATTTGCATGATTTTAATGAAACTAACCTGAACTGACAGTGTTTTCAGCAGAACTACCATGGTGTTGTTTTTGTGCAGAAATAAAAGTTCTTCATGGAACGATTTTTTTGGAGAATTATTTTACAATAAAATAAAAATACTGGAGCCAAGAACCACCAGAGGGGGGGCCCTGGTTGAGCACAACCCACCAGGGCGCACCACCCCCTCCAGGCGCGCCCAGGTGGGTTGTGCCCACCTGGTGGCGCCGCAGACCCTAATTCCAACTCCTTAAATACCTATTTTCAGAGAGAAAAATTAGGGAGGAAGAATTATCGCATTTCACGAGATGGAGCCGCGCCAACTCCTGTTCTTCATTGGGAGGCCAGATCTGGAGTCCATTTGGGGCTCCGAAGAGGAGAATCTTCGATCTTCGTCATCAACAACCCTCCTTCATTGCCAATTCCATGATGCTCCCCACTGGGAGTGAGTAATTCCTTCGTAGGCTCGCTGGTCGGTGAGGAGTTGGATGAGATTCATCATGTAATCGAGTTAGTTTTCTTAGGGCTTGATCCCTAGTATCCACTATGTTCTGGGATTGATGTTGCTATGACTTTACTATGCTTAATTCTTGTCACTAGGGCCCGAGTGCCATGAATTAAGATCTGAACCATTTAAGTTTTCACAATTATATCTATGTTCTAGATCTGATCTTGCAAGTTATATGCACCTGCTATGTGTTATGATCCGTAAACCCTGGAGTGACAATAGTCGGGATACTTTTCGGTGATGACCGTAGTTTGAGGAGTGTATTCACTATGTGTTAATGCTTTGTTCCAGTTCTCTATTAAAAGGAGGCCTTAATATCCCTTAGTTTCCTTATGGACCCCTCTGCCATGGGAGGGTAGGACAAAAGATGGCATTCAAGTTCTTTTCATAAGCACGTATGACTATTTACGGAATACATGCCTACATTATATTTATGAACTGGAGCTAGTTCTGTATCGCCCTAGGTTATGACTGTTATATGATGAGGAATTCACCGATTCAATGCCTACGAGTTTTCACATATTGCTTTTGCTAAGTTATATTATTATTGTTACTGTTACGCTTGCTACAAAATCATTGCTATCACTGTTACCATTACTGTTACCATTACCACTGCTATCAAAACTATCATATTACTGTGCTACCGATCATCTTGATGCAGATATTTAATCTCCAGGTGAGGTTGAATTGACAACTCAACTGCTAATACTTGCAAATATTCTTTGGCTCCCCTTATGTCGAATCTATAAATTTGGGTTGAATAATCTACCCTCGAAAACTGTTGCGATCCCCTATACTTGTGGGGTTATCAAGACCCTTTTCTGGTGCCATTGCTGGGGAGCATAGCTATATTTGTTGAGTCACTTGGGATTATTATCTATTTATCATTATGAAGAATCTGAAGGATACTAAATCCAAGATTTTTTCCTCTAAGACGAGGGGTGGTAAGGAACTTCCATCTAGCTCTGCACTTGATTCACCTTCTATTTTGAGTAGACTTGCAACACCACCACATGCTGTTAATCCTGATATGTCGCAAGTTATTGATGATGCTACTTCTGCTATGAATGCTACTCACGATGATGCTAGTACCTTGCTTGATGATGATGTGCACTAAATGAATTTCTTGATGAATAAATTTCTAGAGCTAAAGTTATTGAGAATGAAATTATTGAAATTGATGAGAACACTGAAACTGATGTAGTACTTGAAACTGAGAATCTTGAAACACCTGTTAGAGCTAGCGCTCCTAGATATGAATTGCCTAAGGTACCCGAAGGTTATGTTATGTATGAGGAGACATCTAGAGACTTTCTTGCTTGCAATGATAGAGATGATCTAAAGAAATTATTACGCAAACTGAAAGAAAAATCTTTGAATGCTAGAATGCAATATGATCCTAAGTTTGCTTCTTCACCTATCTTTTTTACCGATAAGGATTATGAATTCTCTGTCAACCCAGAGTTAATTACTCTGGTTGAATCTGATCCTTTCCATGGTTATGAAACTGAAACTGTAGTGGCACATCTTACGATGTTAAATGATATAGCCACCCTTTTGCTCATGATGAGAAAATTCGTTACTATTATATTCTCAAGTTATTTTCGTTCTCATTAAAGGGTGATGCTAAGATATGGGACAATACTCTTGCTCCTGGTTGTGTGCGGAGTCCCCAGGATATGATTTATTACTTATTTGAAAAATATTTTCCTGCTCATAAGAAACAAGCTGCCTTATAGGAAATATTTAACTTTGTGCAAATCAAAGAAGAGAGTCTACCACAAGCTTGGGGGAGGCTTCTCCATTTGCTTAATGCTTTGCCTGATCATCCACTTAAGAAAAATGAAATACTTGATATCTTCTATAATGGACTAACCGATGCTTCTAGGGACTTCCTAGATAGTTGTGCTGGTTGTGTTTTCAGGGAACGGACTGTTGAACAAGCTAAGGAATTATTGAATAATATATTGAAAAATTATGATGATTGGATTCTCCCTGCACCACCGCCTAAACCCACTCTTAAGAAGAGGGGCATCTTATATATCATTCCTGAAGATATGCAAGAGGCAAAGAAAAGTATGAAGCAAAAAGGTATTAAAGCAGAGGATGTTAAGAATGTACCACCTATTGAAGAAATGCATGGACTTGATACACCACCACCATGGGTGGTAGACGTAAACTCTTTAATGAAATTTGATGAAGGTGATATCCCTTATAATAAACATCCTATTCAATGCCTTTATGAATTTGATAATTACATTAGAAAACAAGATCACTTCAATGCCAATGTTATGAAACAATTGAAATATAACTCTGATATGATTGCCTGCTTGAGTGACTTGTTATTTAGAATCTCCAATGATGTTAAATGTGTAGGAAAACATGCCTCTATGGTTTAAACCTAGTTAGAACAAGTTGCTAAATCTCAAAGAGAATTGCTTGATGGAATGAATAATAATATGAATGATCACGCTATTAGAGTAGTACCTAGAGGAGGTAGAATGACTCTGGAACCACTTTATCCTGAGGGACACCCTAAAATAATTTGAACAAGATTCACAAAGAATTAACACTGATGCACCTAGTCCTTCTAAAAAGAAAAAGAAGAAGAAAAATGATAGGACTTTGCATACCTCTAGTGAAGCTAAGAAAGAAAAAACCTCCTGAAGATAATAATGATGTTTCTATATATCTCCGATGCTGAAACCGAATCTGGTAATGAACATCCACCTAGTGATAATGAAAATGAATATGATGATGTTCATGAAGATAATCAACTAGACAATGATAAACAACTGGATAATGATGTTGAAATAGAACCAACTGTTGATCTTGATAACCCACAACCTAAAAATAAAAGATATGATAAAAGAGACTTTGTTTCTAGGAAACATGGTAAATAAAGAGAACCATGGGTTCATAAACCTATGCCCTTGCCACCCAAATCAACTACGAAAAAAGATGATGAAGAATTTGAATGCTTTGCTTAAATGCTTAGGCCAGTCTTTTTGCGCACTTGCTTGACTGATATTTTAAAGATGGCCCATTATGCAAAATACATGAAACACATCATAACTAATAAAAGAAAGATACATGAAGCTGAAATCTCCACCATGCTTGCTAATTATTCTTTTAAGGATGGAGTACCTAAAGACTTGGAGATCCGGAAATACCAACTATACCTTGCTCTATCAAACGAAATTATGTCAAAATTGCTTTATGTGATCTAGGAGATGGTGTTAGTGTTATGCCTTTCTCCTTATATAAAAGACTTGATTTGAATAAACTCACAACTACTGAAATATCTTTGCAAATGGTTGGGGATATGACTATTAGGTATGACCCGCCCAGGAGGGTGCCGGGTTATACCTATGGCAGTTCATCAATACAAAGCCCATGAGGATGTTGAAGATGGAGGTTCATGAAGCGAAGGCCCAAGGGCGGCTTAAGGCCCATAGGGGTAAACCGCCATATGTGTATGATTTATATTGTAAGGCAGGTACATTTAGTCACCGAGCCGGACACATTGTTTATGAGCCGGCCAGGACTCCGTGAGCTGCTGGGCGTCAACCTGTGTATATAAAGGGACGACCCGACGGCGGTTTAGGGCAAGAGACAAGAGATCAAAAGCTAGGTCAAGCGTATTCGCTCCCTGGTAATTGAGACATAAGCAATACCACCTCAAACCGGATTAGGCCTTTACCTTCACCGCAAGGGGCCGAACCAGTATAAACCCTCTATGTCCTTTGTCTATTTAATCCCTTTAAGATAACCTAGTTGCGATGGCTCCATGACTAAGTCCTCACACTAGGACATCTTCCGTGACAATTCCACAACAGTTGGCGCCCATGGGGCCAGCGCACGGTGGTTTCAAGTTCTTGAAGGGCAGCTTCAAAGGGATCAAGTGATATGCTGTGGGCCGGATGACCAAGAGTTGTCGCGGCAAGCTCTACATCGACAATGCAGGTTGGGGCCCTGAGGCCGGCTCAAATGAGTACGATTTCCGGGTCCCCTTCGGCGGAATTCACGTCTTCATCGGCAAGATCAGCGAGCCGGGCCCTGAGCCGGACATCTGCACCGACATCATTGAGACGGCTCAGCGTGCACAACCCGCCCGAGCTCAGCCCGCCATGAAATGTGCCTTCGTGGGATTCATCCATGGGGCGGAATCTGATGAAGGATCTATGTCTGGTGGTGACATGTCCATCTATTCTGACGGTGAGTTGTCCACGGGCGAGACTACTTCATTGTATCAGCTGCAAGACGGTAGGCTTGGGGGCTGTTTCGATGGCAACAGTATTCCGGACCCTTATGAGCCGCCGAATGGGGTCGCAATCTTCATGGCCGGTACGCAGGCCGCGCAGAATTCTTTGACTGCGGCAGCAATGGTCTCTGGGTCAGCAACGGCGATGGCAGCCGAGGCAGGAGGCCCTGTGCGCCCGCCGGCTCAGGTTTTGACTGATTTGCTGGATAATCTGACAACCTTTTTAACAACAGAGGTTAACCCGGTGAATCAAGTTCAGCATAATGCGGAAATTGCGAAACTGCGTGACAGTAGCGCAAGCCAAGGAAGACCTGGCGGCGGAGAACGCTAGGATGACTGCAGAGCAATCTGTTTTGGATGCTCAGGCACAACGGATCCAGGCTAATTCCTTCCGGCTCTCGTTCGATCAGAACGTGTCAAATGAAATCATGAGAAGAAGGCACCGGAGTCATCTGCCGCCGGTTTACGAGGCAAGGAACCTCTTTTGCACGCCTGGAGCGGGGACCAGTAACCAACCCGAGATAAACTGGCTTGAAGCGCCTGGGGCTGGAGCACCGGCTCAACCGCGCATGATGGAGCCGCCTCGTTTGAATAATACCCCGCCTTAGTATGTGCCAACACCACCGGGTCATTATTCCAACCCTTTGGATAATATGATCACTGCGGCGACACGATTGGCGGCTCTCTCAGTTGAGGTGATTCTCCAGCTGCGATTGAGACGCGGAGGGATAGAGAGCTTCTTCAAACAACATTAGTACAACAGGAGGCATATTCTTATAGTCGAGATAGGATTCATTCGACCCCTCGCCCAAGCCGGAGTTATAGCAGACACATGGACTCACCGGCCATTTCAAGCAATGACAGGCGCCGTAACCAGCCGCGTGGGCATGACCCGGTGCATGATGGTTCTCATGATTTGGTCGATCAGGACAGGGCACGTCGAGAAGCTGAGCAGGCGGCTCAGCAGGCGGCTCATCATCATCTTCCGGTTTATCCGATGACTTCAGTGGAGGCAGGCGTGACCTCTAGAACCACGGGTATACCATGTTTAGTGCCGGCTCTGCGGAATGAGCGTCTGCCCAAGGATTTCAAAGGACCGCATAAGGTGCCTAATTACACAACCGACTTACCCCCTGAGGCGTGGATCGAGAGTTATGAGATGGCCATGGAACTGTTGGTGGTCAGTGGTGCTGCATGTGCAAAATACTTCACCATGATGCTGGATGGGACAGCCCGTACTTGGTTGAAAGGGCTGCCTGCCAATTACATCGGGTCATGGGATGAGCTAAAAGCCCGGTTTACCCAGAACTTTAAAGATACATGCAAACAACCCATGTCGATTGTGGATTTGGATGCTTGCGCCCAAGAAGAGGGCGAGTCAATGATACGTCTCCAGCGTATCTATAATTTTTTATTGTTCCATGCTATTATATTACCCCTTTTGGATGTTTATGGGCTTTATTTTACACATTTATATCATTTTTGGGTCTAACCTACTAACCGGAGGCCCAGCCCGTATTGCTATTTTTTTGCCTATTTCAGTATTTCAAAGAAAAGGAATATCAAACGGAGTCCAAGCGGAATGAAACCTTCGGGAGCGTGATTTTTGGAACGAACGTAATCCAGAGGACTTGGAGTGCAAGTCAAGAAGCAGCCAAAGCTTCCACGAGATAGGAGGGCGCGCCCCCTGTCTCGTGGGCCCCTCGGGCATCCACCGACGTACTTCTTCCTCCTATATAAGCCTACGTACCCCGAAAACATCCAGGGAGCAACCAAAACACAATTTCCACCGCCGTAACCTTCTATATCCGCGAGATCCCATCTTGGAGCCTCCGCCGGCACTCCGCCGGAGGGGGAATCGACCATGGAGGGCTTCTACATCAACATCCTTGCCCCTCCGATGAGTTGTGAGTAGTTTACCACAAACCTACAGGTCCATAGTTATTAGCTAGATGGCTTCTTCTCTCTTTTTGGATCTCAATACAATGTTCTCCCCCTCTCTTGTGGAGACCTATTCGATGTAAAATCTTTTTGCGGTGTGTTTGTCGAGATCCGATGAATTGTGGGTTTATGATCAAGTTTATCTATGAATAATATTTGAATCTTCTCTGAATTCTTTTATGTATGATTGAGTTATCTTTGCAAGTCTCTTCGAATTATCAGTTTGGTTTGGCCTACTAGATTGATCTTTCTTTCCGTGGGAGAAGTGCTTAGCTTTGGGTTCAATCTTGCGGTGTCATCACCCAGTGACAGAAAGGGTTGCAAGGCACGTATTGTATTGTTGCCATCGAGGATAACAAGATGGGGTTTATATCATATTGCTTGAGTTTATCCCTCCACATCACGTCATCTTTCTTAATGTGTTACTCTGTTCTTATGAACTTAATACTCTAGATGCAGGCAGGAGTCGGTCGATGTGTGGAGTAATAGTAGTAGATGCAGGCAGGAGTCGGTCTACTTGTTGCGGACGTGATGCCTATATACATGATCATGCCTAGATAATCTCATAATTATTCGCTTTTCTATCAATTGCTCGACAGTAATTTGTTCAGCCACCGTAATACTTATGCTATCTTGAGAGAAGCCACTAGTGAAACCTATGGCCCTGGGTCTATCTCTTATCATGTTTACTTCCAATCTACTTTTATTTGCATCTTTACTTTTTGCATCTATATTATAAAATACCAAAAATATATTTATCTTATCATACTATCTTTATTAGATCTCACTTTCGCAAGTGGCCGTGAAGGGATTGACAACCCCTTTATTGCGTTGGTTGCGAGTTCTTTGTGTGTTTGTGTAGGTGCGTGGAACTTTTGAGGAGCCTCCTACTGGATTGATACCTTGGTTCTCAAAAACTAAGGGAAATACTTACGCTACTATTGCCGCATCACCCTTTCCTCTTCAAGGAAAACCAACGCAAGCTCAAGACGTAGCAAGAAGGATTTCTGGCGCCGTTGCCTGGGAGGTCTTCGCTCAAGTCAAGACATACCAAGTACCCATCACAAACTCATCTCTCTCGCATTTACATTATTTGCCATTTGCCTCTCGTTTTCCTCTCCCCCACTTCACCCTTGCCATTTTATTCGCCCTTTGTTTCCCAATCTCCCCCTCTCTTTCCGTTTTGCCTTCCCGTTGCCATGGCGGAATCAAAAAGAACTAAGGGCTCTTTCCTAGGTTCTGGTGCCTTGGATAACCCCTCTATCCTCTCTAAGCTCATAAATAATGATGCTATAGAAAGACCCACCGAGGTCACCAATGAGAGCTTGAATAATTTTGATGAGGATGACTCTGGAATTTTTCGCTATTTACTTGATGAGTATTTAAAAGATGCTTGGGATAGGTTATTAAGGATTCGGGCTAGCTATGTGCCACAATATCAAATTGAAGTTTACTTCAAAAGTTTCTATGTTGGCTTGCCCTCTTCTTTTAAACAAGTTTTAGATTCTATTTTTGAAGAAGATTTTCTTGAAGGGGATTCTATAGATACTTATGAAAAAATGAAAACCATATTTGGGCACCCTATGAATGATAAGGTTGAGTCAACTACTCTCTTGTGCTTTTATCAAAACGAAATTATTAAAGAGATGAAGTCTAGTCTAGAGGCAAACTTCCGTAATGTGCTTAATCTTACTTCTTCCATTAATGACCATGTGCTTACCTTAAATAGAAGAATGAATGCCATAGAAAGGAGATCCTCCTTTCCTAGTGCCAAAGATGGCACTCATTAGATCTATCTTCGCTTTTATGCCTAGCTAGGGGCGTTAAACGATAGCGCTAGTTGGGAGGCAACCCAATTTTCTTTGTGTTTTTTGTTTTTGCTCCTGTTTAGTAATAAATCTTGCATCTACCTTCTATTTAGATGTGTTTTTATCTTTTAATTAGTGTTTGTGCCAAGTAGAACCTATAGGATAACCTATGATGATAGTTGATTTGATTCTGCTGAAAAACAGAAATGTTGCACGCACGGATTTAGTTTTGTTAAATCACAGAAACGTGCTTTTGTGTTGATTCTTTTTTATAATGATCAATAAACAAATTGTACAGGACTTCCTATTTTGGTAGGAATTTTAGAGTTCCAGAAGTTTGCGTTAGTTACAGATTGCTACAGACTGTTCTATTTTTGCCATATTCTGTTTTTCGTGTGTTGTTTGCTTATTTTGATGCATCTATGGCTAGTAAAATAGTTTATAAACCATAGAGAAGTTGGAATACAGTAGTTTTAATACCAAAATAAATAAAGAATGAGTTCATTACAGTACCTAATGTGGTGGTTTTGTTTTCTTTCACTAACGGAGCTTATAAGATTTCCTGTTGAGTTTTGTGTTGTGAAGTTTTCAAGTTTTGGGTAAAGCTTTTGTGGACTATGGAATAAGGAGTGGCAAGGGCCTAAGCTTGGGGATGACCAAGGCACCCCAAGATATTCAAGGATAGCCAAAAGCCTAAGCTTGGGGATGCCCCGGGAATGCATCCCCTCTTTCGTCTTTGTTCATTGGTAACTTTACTTGGAGCTATATTTTTATTCGCCACATGATATGTGTTTTGCTTGGAGCGTCGTGTATTATATTAGTTTTTGCTTTTTAGTTTACCACAATCATCCTTTTTGTACACACCTTTTGGGAGAATACTCTATGTGCTTCACTTATATCTTTTGAGCTTGATAGTTTTTGCTCTAGTGCTTCACTTATATCTTTTAGAGCACGGTGGTGATTTAATTTTGAAGAAATTGCTAGTCTCTCATGCTTCACCTATATCTTTTTGAGAGTCTTTTAGAACAGCATGGTATTTGCTGTGGTTACAAAGGTGGTCCTAGAATGATGAGCATCCAAGTTGGGTATAATAAAAACTATCATAGAAAAGAATTGGATGCTATGATCAATATGATGCTTGATAAATGTTTTGAGATATGGAGGTAGTGATATTAGAGTCATGCTAGTTGAGGTGATTATGAAAAATACTTGTGTTGAGGGTTGTGATTCCCGTAGCATGCATGTATGATGAACCTCTTTGTGAAGAAGTTGGAGCACAATTTTATTTATTGAGTGTCTTCCTTATGAGTGGCGGTCGGGGACGAGCGATGGTCTTTTCCTACCAATCTATCCCCCTAGGAGCATGCGCGTAGTGCTTTGGTTTTTGATGACTTCTAGATTTTTGCAACAAGTACATGAGTTCTTTTGACTAATGTTGAGTCCATGGATTATAAGCACCTCACCTTTTCACCATTGCTAGCCTCTCTTGTATCGCGCAACTTTCGCCGGTACTATACACCCACCATATACCTTCCTCAAAACAGCCACCATACCTACCTATTATGGCATTTCCATAGCCATTCCGAGATATATTGCCATGCAACTTTCCACCGTTCCGTTCATATGACACGCATTACTTTTGTCATATTTCCTTTTGCATGATCATGTAGTTGACATTGTATTTGTGGCAAGGCCACCTTCATAATTTTCATACATGTCGCTCTTGATTCATTGCATATCCCGGTACACCGCCGGAGGCATTCATATAGAGTCATATCTTGTTCTAGCTTTGAGTTGTAAATCCATAAAAGTGTGATGATATTCATTATTAGAGCATTGTCCTAGTGAGGAAAGGATGATGAAAACTATGATTCCCCCACAAGTCGGGATGAGACTTCGAACTTTACAAAAAAAAGGCCAAAAAGAAAAAAAAAGAAGGCCAAAGAAAAAGAAAGAAAAAAAAGAAAGAAAAAAAAGAAAAAAAAATAAAATGAGAGAAAAAGAGAGAAGGGACAATGCTACTATCTCTTTTCCACACTTGTGCTTCAAAAAAGCACCATGATCTTCATGATAGAGAGTCTCATATGTTGTCACTTTCATATAATAGTGGGAATTTTTCATTATAGAACTTGGCTTGTATATTCCAATGATGGGCTCCCTCAAAATGCCCTAGGTCTTCATGAGCAAGCGAGTTGGATGCACACCCACTTAGTTTCTTTTGTTGAGCTTTCATATATTTATAGCTCTAGTGCATCCGTTACATGGCAATCCCTACTCACTCACATTGATATCTATTAATGGGCATCTCCATAGCCCGTTGATACGCCTAGTTGATGTGAGACTATCTTCTCCTTTTTTTGTCTTCTCCACAACCACCATTCTATTCCACATATAGTGCTATGTCCATGGCTCACGCTCATGTATTGCGTGAAAGTTGAAAGAGTTTGAGATTATTAAAGTATGAAACAATTGCTTGGCTTGTCATCGGGGTTGTGCATGATTAAATACTTTGTGTGATGAAGATAGAGTAACAGCCAGACTATATGATTTTGTAGGGATAACTTTCTTTGGCCATGTTATTTTGAGAAGACATGATTACTTTGATTAGTATGCTTGAAGTATCACCATTTTCATGTTAATATGAACTTTTATTTTGTATCATTTGGATTTGAACATTCATGCCACAATAAATAAAATTACATTGAGAATTATGCTAGGTAGCATTCCACATCAAAAATTTCTTTTTTTATCATTTACCTACTCGAGGACGAGTAGGAATTAAGCTTGGGGATGCTTGATACGTCTCCAACGTATCTATAATTTTTGATTGTTCCATGCTATTATATTACCCGTTTTGGATGTTTATGGGCTTTATTTTACACATTTATATCATTTTTGGGACTAACCTACTAACCGGAGGCCCAGCCCATATTGCTGTTTTTTTTACCTATTTCAGTATTTCAAAGAAAAGGAATATCAAATGGAGTCCAAACGGAATGAAACCTTCGGGAGCGTGATTTTTGGAATGAACGTGATCCAGAGGACTTGGAGTGCAAGTCAAGAAGCAGCCGAAGCTTCCACGAGATAGGAGGCCCCCCCCCTATAGGGCGCACCCCCTGTCTCGTGGGCCCCTCGGGCGTCCACCGACGTACTTCTTCCTCATATATAAGCCTACATACCCCGAAAACATCCAGGGAGCAACCAAAACACAATTTCCACTGCCGTAACCTTCTGTATCCGCGAGATCCCATCTTGGAGCCTCCACCGGCGCTCCGCCGGAGGGGGAATCGACCACGTAGGGCTTCTACATCAACATCCTTGCCCCTCCGATGAGTTGTGAGTAGTTTACCACAGACCTACGGGTCCATACATATTAGCTAGATGGATTCTTCTCTCTTTTTGGATCTCAATACAATGTTCTCCCCCTTTGTTGTGGAGATCTATTCGATGTAAACTCTTTTTGCGATGTGTTTGTCGAGATCCGATGAATTGTGGGTTTATGATCAAGTTTATCTATGAATAATATTTGAATCTTCTCTGACTTCTTTTATGTATGATTGAGTTATCTTTGCAAGTCTCTTCGAATTATCAGTTTGGTTTGGCCTACTAGATTGATCTTTCTTGCAATGGGAGAAGTGCTTAGCTTTGGGTTCAATCTTGCGGTGTCCTTACCCAGTGACAGAAAGGGTTGCAAGGCACGTATTGTATTGTTGCCATCGAGGATAACAAGATGGGGTTTATATCATATTGCTTGAGTTTAACCCTCTACATCACGTCATCTTGCTTAATGCGTTACTCTGTTCTTATGAACTTAATACTCTAGATGCAGGCAGGAGTCGGTCGATGTGTTGAGTAATAGTAGTAGATGCAGGCGGGAGTTGGTCTACTTGTTGCGGACGTGATGCCTATATACATGATCATGCCTAGATAATCTCATAGTTATTCGCTTTTCTATCAATTGCTCGACAGTAATTTGTTCACCCATCGTAAT
Source organism: Triticum dicoccoides (assembly GCF_002162155.2). Lineage (NCBI taxonomy): Eukaryota > Viridiplantae > Streptophyta > Magnoliopsida > Poales > Poaceae > Triticum > Triticum dicoccoides. The sequence continues at coordinate 174,414,787 of NC_041387.1, read as the reverse complement.
ACTTATGCTATCTTGAGAGAAGCCACTAGTGAAACCTATGGCCCCCGGGTCTATCTCTTATCATATTTGCTTCCAATCTAGTTTTATTTGCATCTTTACTTTTTGCATCTATATTATAAAATACCAAAAAATATATTTATCTTATCATACTATCTTTATTAGATCTCACTTTCGCAAGTGGTCGTGAAGGGATTGACAACCCCTTTATTGCGTTGGTTGCGAGTTCTTTGTGTGTTTGTGTAGGTGCGTGGGACTTTTGAGGATCCTCCTACTGGATTGATACCTTGGTTCTCAAAAACGAAGAGAAATACTTACGCTACTATTGCTGCATCACCCTTTCCTCTTCAAGGAAAACCAACACAAGCTCAAGATGTTGCAGTCAACAACCCATTGGGTGCGCTGGGTCAAAGCTATCCTGCATTCATCGGATAACATCAATGCCGGCTCTGCAATCCTAATGTTGGAGAAAAAAGGTCGTTTTTGCCTCTTAAACAGAAGCTAGGGCGGCTCAAGCGCTATGGCAATGATATGGGGGAGCTGATGGTGGCTCTAATTAAATATGCTTACTCTGATAGTACTAAGGACCTCGAGTCTGATGATGAAAAGCCGGGAAAGGGAAAGAAGAGTGCAATACCAAGGGTCAGCAGCATAACCCAGCGAGTTAGGGGGGCAATGGTAAGCGCAAGGCTGATAGTAATTTAGATTTTGTGGCCAATATCAATACACAGAACAATGGACAGTGTCGTAAGGGCAAGCCACCTCCTCGGGCAGGCGAATCGGGTCTCAATCTTGAGCAGATGCTGAATCAGCCCTGCCCTAAGCATGGTACGCGGGAAAGACCGTCCAATCACCTTTGGAAGGACTGTCAAATCATGAAGGAGTTCAAAAATTCTGATTTATTCCAGAACAATCAAGGGCCGGGCGGCGGCTCAGGTTCTAGTGGAGGCTGTTCTCATGGCCCAGGTTACGGTGGAGGCGGCTCTAGTTCCGGTTTCCAGGGTCACCAAAACCATCAAGGTAATTAGGGTGGTTACAATCAACAATCCGGTCAGGGGGGTCAGCAACAGCAGCAGTGTGGATATCAAAGTCATCTGAAGCAGTTGAATAGCGAGCAGTACCACGTCTTCACCACAAGTTTATGCAAGCGGGATCAAAAGCTCCATAAAAGGGTTGTGAATGCCATTGAGCTGGCAGTTCCCCATTACTTGCGATGGTCTAAGCAACCTATTATGTGGAGTCAAGAGGATCGCCTGCCCCAGGTTGATAATCTGGTTCACTTGGCTTTGGTTGTGGCGCCTCAAGTTAGTGGATACAAATTCACTAAGGTACTCATGGATGGGGGTAGCAGCATTAATATCCTTTACTATGATACTTTCCGTCACATGGGGTTGACTGACAAAAGTCTTAAGCCGTCCAATACTGTTTTCCATGGAGTGGTGCCTGGTAAGTCAGCGTACCCTGTAGGCAAGATTGATCTGGAAGTAGCCTTTGGGGATGAACATGATTCCACAGCTGAGATACTAACCTTTGAAGTGGTCAAGATTACAAGCCCGTATCACGCTCTGTTTAGACAACCGGCTTATGCCAAGTTCATGGCGCGACCTTGTTATGTTTATCTGCAGCTCAAGATGCCGGGTTACAAGGGGACCATCACAATGCATGGAAGCCGGAAAATAGCTTTGGAGTGTGAAGAAGGTGACGATGCTTATGCTGAATCTGTCTGTGCAACGGAGGAATTGAAGTTCTACAAAGACAATGTTGATCCAGTATTGAAGTTTAAGTCTGTAACACCCATGATGCGGCTATATCTCTCACATGTCGAGGCACGACTTAGAGGCATAACCGCATGGTGGTTTTGTCGCAAGAAGGGTCATCTTCACACAATCCCATGTAATGAACAAGAATGGGATAAAGAGTTGGCTTACAATCGCCACTTCACACAATGAACATATAATTCATACATCATTCAAAGCACACACATAGTCCGACTACGGACGAAGCCAAAAGAAAAGAAGATAACCCAACTGCTAGATCCCCGATCGTCCCAACTGGGCTCCACTACTGATCAACATGAAACGAAACGTAGCAACGACCAAGATCTTCGTTGAGCTCCCATCTGAGCTCGGTTGCATCACCTGCACTAGTATCATCGGCACCTGCAACTGTTGTGATAGTATCTGGTGAGTCACGAGGATTCAGCAATCTCAAAACCCGTGAGATCAAGACCATTTAAGCTTATCGGTAGGAAGTGGTAATGAGGTGGAGTTGCAGCAAGCACTAAGCAAATATGGTGGCTAACATACGCAAATAAGAGCGAGAAGAGAAGCAACGGAACGGTCGAGAAGCTAGAAGTGATCAAGAAGTGATCCTGAAACTACTTATGCACAATCATAACACCAAGACCGTGTTCACTTCCCGGACTCCGCCGAAAAGAGACCATCACGGCTACACACGCGGTTGATGCGTTTTAATTAAGTCAAGTGTCAAGTTCTCTACAATCGGATATTAACAATTTCCCATCTGCCACATAACCGCGGGCACGGCTCTCGAAAGTTTAAACCCTGCAGGGGTGTCCCAACTTAGCCCATCACAAGCTCTCATGGTCAACGAAGGATATTCCTTCTCCCAGGAAGACCCGATCAGTCTCGGAATCCCGGTTTACAAGACATTTCAACAATGGTAAAACAAGACCAGCAAAGCCGCCCGAATGTGCCGACAAATCCCGATAGGAGCTGCACATATCTCGTTTCTCAGGGCACACCGGATTGTCCATACTTCCGATAGGCCAGTCCAGAGTTGCCCCTGGTGACCATCGGCGGCTAACAGGTTGGACCAACACTCACGACGAGCACTGGCCCCGGGGGGGGGGGGGTAAAAATAAAGATGACCCTTGAGTCTGCAGAACCCAAGGGAAAAATGCTTAGGTGGCAAATGGTAAAACCAAGGTTGGGCCTTGCTGGAGGAGTTTTATTCAAAGCGAACTGTCAAGGGGGTCCCATAAATCACCCAACCGCGTAAGGAATGCAAAATCAAGGAACATAACACCGGTATGACGGAAACTAGGGCGGCAAGAGTGGAACAAAACACCAGACATAAGGCCGAGCCTTCCACCCTTTACCAAGTATATAGATGCATTAATTAAATAAGAGATATTGTGATATCCCAACATAATCCTGTCCATCATGGAGCAATCTTCAACTTCACCTGCAACTAACAACGCTATGCGAGGGGCTGAGCAAAAGCGGTAACATAGCCAAACAACGGTTTGCTAGGAAGGGCGAAAAAGTTAGAGGCTCACATGGCAATATGGGAGGCAAGGTAAACAAGTGATAGGTAACTATGACGCTCGGATTACTATTGATAATCTCGCGTTAGTTTGAAACAATTCATATTCAATATTTGAATTTAAGTTAAACAAATAAAGCTTTCAAAAGTCAAAACTAAATTGTTCCTAATGTGTCAAATAGTCCTTAGTAAATATTGGTGGATAAATTATCTTTTAATAAAATATTTAAATGCACTAAAGTAATAGAAATGACAGCAAAAACAATTAATTAGATGCCTTTTATAAAGTTATAATAATAAAACTAAATTAGTAGTGTGCCAAAATAATTGTGGTAGTGGACTGATTAGTAATACTAATTTAGGTGCTGACTGGGTATTTTATAAAACTAAAATAAAAGAAACTTTAAACGAAAACAGAAAAGAAAATAAATAAAAGGTGAAAGATAAAAAAAAGGGAACCCCCTGGCCAACCGGGCCGTTCGGCCCAGCTGGCCGTCGAACCAACAGGCCCAGGCCAGCCCACCCACTCCCCATAACCCACACCCGGTCAAACCCTAACC
>NC_041387.1:174402694-174410691 GCF_002162155.2 Triticum dicoccoides | reverse complement strand
GGGAACGAACCAAGGACGCGCCCCAGCCGCTCGTCACACGCCGGGACTCCACCGTCGCCGCCTTGTCTTGCCACTGCTTCGCCGGAGCCACCCCGTCGCCGGAGCACCTCCTCGTCTTCTTCCCCGTTGGATCGCCCGAGGCCGGAGCCGCTCGACCTCCCCTGCAAACCATCGCCGGATGCCGTCGCCGCGGTCCTCTCCGTCACCGACGCTCCCCGTCCCCGTCACCGATGCCACCTCGCCGGACTGCTTCCCCTGCGTCGTCGTCGTCCCTGACCCCCTCCACGAGCCCCGCTGCCCCGTCCCTACAAATCTCGGTGAGGCCACGGCCTCCGCCCTCCTTCCCCTATCCCCGCGCCGTCCATGCCTCCCTCGGTGCGCCACCGCGCACGGGCGCGCGCTCGCCACCCACATGTGTTGCTTCTCCCGCTTCTCCCCTGCTGCTGCTACCGCTGGAGCTTCACGTCGGCGCTCTGGCCAGCCCCCTGCTCCCCGTGGCCACGCACTGCGTGCCGTGGCCGCCGCCGCTCACCGTTCCTCTTCCCCCATGCGGCGCCGCCCGGGTCCATCCCTGATGGCCGTCGCCCACATTGGCTAAACGCCACCGCGCCCCGGTGGACTCGCCTCGCCTCCCCGATCGGGCTCGGCCCTGCACGGGTGCGCCCATAAGCGCACCGCTGGCGCCCACGCCCGCTAAGGCCATGGGCCACTAACACGCGGGGCCCACGCCCTGGAATGGTTAAAATAATAGTAATAACATATAAAATAAAATAAAAAATATATTAGTTAATTAATTAATTAACACTAATTAATTAACCTATTTAGTTAATTAAAACACTAATCTATCACTCACTAATGGGGCCCACAATTAATTAATCCTAATTAGTCTAAAACAAATCCTATTTCACCTCTGTCTCAATGACAGGTGGGTCCCACTAGACCCACATGCTAGGGTTGACTCTGGTCAGCCGGGTTTGACCTGCTGACATCATGGTGATGTCATGCTGACATCACCTTTCACTGTTCTGGATAATGTTCGATTTAAATAATTAAATAAATTTCAAAAATGCATAAAACTTTGAAAAATAATATAAAATAAACCATAACTCGGATGAAAATGTTTTGTACATGAAAGTTGCTCAGAACGGCGAGACGAATCCGGATACGCGACCCGTTCGTCCGCCACACATCCCTAGCATAGTTAACCTGCAACATTTCACCACCGGTTCATCTGTCCAAAAACGCGAAACGCCGGGGATACTTTCCCGGATGCTTCCCCCCTTCACCGGTATCACCTACTACCGCGTTAGGGCACACCGAACACCGCGTATTGTCTTGTTACGCTTTGTGATACTTTGATTGCTCTGTTATTTATTGTGTTCCCTCTCCGTTACTTCTTTCCGTTAGACCCCGAGATTGTCGGCGACCCCCAGTTCGACTACGATGTTGACAACCCCTCCTTGCCGGAGCAACCAGGCAAGCCCCCCCCCCTTGATCACCAGATATCACCTATTCTTGTCTATACTGCTTGCATTAGAGTAGTGTAGCATGTTACTGTTCGATTACTCCTATTCTTTTGCGTAGCCCGTCATTGTTGCTACAGTCATTGATACCTTACCCGCAATCCTAAATGCTTAGTATAGGATGCTAGTTTATCATCATTGGCCCTACATTCTTGTCAGTCTGCCTTGCTATACTATCGGGCCATGATCACTCGGGAGGTGATCACGAGTACTATTCATATACATATACTATACAGATGGTGACTAAAGTCGGGTCAGCTCGTTGAGTACCCGCAAGTGATTCGGATATAGGGGCTGAAAGGACAGGTGGCTCCATCCCGGTAGAGGTTGGCCTGGGGTCCCGACGGCCCTCGACTGTTACTTTGAGGCAGAGCGATAGGGCAGGTTGAGACCACCTAGGCGAGAGGTGGGCCTGGCCTTGGTCGGCGTTCGCGGTTGCTTCATAATAACACGCTTAACGAGATCTTGGTATTTGATATGAGTCTGGCCACTGGCCTATACGCACTAACCAACTACGCGGGAAAGATATGGGCACTCGACGTTGTGGTATCAGCCGAAGCCTTCGTGACGTCAGCGACTGAGCGGCGCGCGGCGGGTTGGACTACGTTAACACAACTTCCTTTGTAATGGAGGTTGCTAGGTCTGCTTTCGGCCGCCCACGCAACGTGCAAGTGTGCAATGGGCGATGGGCCCAGACCCGTGCGCGCATAGGATTTAGACTGGCGTGCTGACCTCTCTGTTGTGCCTAGGTGGGGCTGCGATGTGTTGATCTTCCGAGGCCGGGCATGACCCAGGAAAGTGTGTCTGGCCAAATGGGATCGAGCGTGTTGGGAAATGTGGTGCACCCCTGCAGGGAAGTTTGTCTATTCGAATAGCCGTGTCCCTTGGTAAAAGGACGACTCGGAGTTGTACCTTGACCTTATGACAACTAGAACCGGATACTTAATAAAACACACACAGACAAGTTCCACAAACATCCCGGTGATCGCTTTTCCACAGGGCGATGAGGGGAGGATCGCCGGGTAGGATTATGCTATGCGATACTACTTGGAGGACTTCAATCTACTCTCTTCTACATGCTGCAAGACAGAGGCTGCCAGAAGCGTAGTCTTCGATAGGACTAGCTATCCCCCTCTTATTCTGGCATTCTGCAGTTCAGTCCACTGATATGGCCTCCTTACACATATACCCATGCATATGTGGTGTAGCTCCTTGCTTGTGAGTACTTTGGATGAGTACTCGCGGTTTCTTTTCTCCCTCTTTTCCCCCTTTCCCTTCTACCTGGTTGTCGCAACCAGATGCCGGAGCCCAGGAGCCAGACGCCACCGTCGACGACGACTCTTACTACACTGGAGGTGCCTACTACTACATGCAGGCCGCTAACGACGACCAGGATTAGTTTAGGAGGATCCCAGGCAGGAGGCCTACGCCTCTTTCGATCTGTATCCTAGTTTGTGCTAGCCTTCTTAAGGCAAACTTGTTTAACTTATGTCTGTACTCAGATATTGTTGCTTCTGCTGACTCGTCTATGATCGAGCACTTGTATTCGAGCCCTCGAGGCCCCTGGCTTGTAATATGATGCTTGTATGACTTATTTTATTTTTAGAGTTGTGTTGTGATATCTTCCCGTGAGTCCCTGATCTTGATCGTACATGTTTGCGTGTATGATTAGTGTACGACTGAATCGGGGGTGTCACAAGTTGGTATCAGAGCCGACTGCCTGTAGGAATCCCCCTTTCCAACTCCTTGATCGAAGTCGAGTCTAGACATTGCAAAACTTTTACTAACATGGCTGTGTGCCCATGGGCCCACGTCACCATTGGGTGGTATTAGGATCTTTTACTCCTCGACCGTTACTCTGGGACTCTGATCTCTCTTCTATTCGGGTTAAATGATTTTACTAAATCTAACTCTAGGTTCTCGTAACTACTTCTACCTGGAGAGCCCCTTATCACAAATGATTGCCTACTGCACCGGAAGATTTTGAAGATACTCTACGATGTTCTTCCGAGACACTTGTGCCCACCACCCTTACAAACTCCCTGCCACTATTATATCCTTATGGATAACTGTAAACACGTGACATTCTTTCATTTGATACCATTGCTCTTGTTATTACAAGATGCCCCAAACAACTCTCCGTTGCTCCGAGAATCCTTTGAGCTTACCGCCTTGAAGCTCCATTTCCGCTTTAATACATCAACGGATAATTCCTCACACTCATCGAGGATTTGTTCATTCCTAGTGGATTATGTGATCCACAAGATACTTTGAATTACTATCCGGTCTTCCGATTATCCATTGCCAACTAATGTTTTGGAAATTCTTGTTTGCTAGCATTATGATTAATCCCATAAGTCTGGTAATCTTATTGGCATCCTTTGTCATTATCATTATGAGTCCATTGATTCAATATGTTGCAAATGTTCGCAATCCTCAATCAGATCCTATGATTCATCATTCCCGCTCAGATATCATTTTGAATAGGAGCTGGTTCTCGACCAATCAAGTTGTCGTCAAAGGTACCCCTAAGCCTACTCAACTTATCCATCCTTAATCAGAGCGTTTCCTTCTGACCCCTTGGTTTGGAAATCTTAATTCCTTTTGCATTTGAGCTTGACTTAGTCAGTTGTTTCTATAATCAGATCTCCTTGCATTCTTTCTTCTTCTGGTTGAGTACCGATGCTCACATCAAATCCCTTAGGTACCACCAGGTCCTTTGTGGGATTTTGTCCGACACTGTCCTTCGTATTCATTAACCTTGTGAGCTTTTCCTCAGATACATAATGCCTTTGGTAAATTGTATCCCCTGCTTTTGTCAACCATGCTCTGCTCCCGAGCTTGAGTTATTTACTCCGAAGTTTGTGGTATATATTCCTAGATGCCCCGATTGGTTGAACCATTACCTTCCCTAATCAGTGCGAACCCGATAGATTTCACGGGTCATACTTATCTGGTATTGTACCAGGTAAAACGTTCAACAACTAATGTCATTTTTGAAATACGAGAGGTGAATGGAAGGTTATGCATTGAGGAAGTGGGAGTCAACCTTGAACCTTTGTGTTCATGCCCATGGACACGATGTAGATCCTATCATGGGAGCTTCTTGTAATAATAGCTATTTCCTTGATATAATATCCTTTGGTATCGGAGAATTGATCCTTTGCAATTGTGGTCCCGACCATATGTTCTTCTTTGATCCCATTTCTCGGGAAAGTTTAAGCACTTGTCTTCTGTGGATCAATACACCAGTCCAACCTCTAGTTTGATCTTTCGTCGAGTATTACACCCTAGTATCTCGAGATTATCACAGAAGTGCATAACTTCTTATGAGTTCTCCATCAAGTACTACATTCTCATTGATTCAAAAAAAATCATGGGCTTAGTTATAAAACACTCAAAGACACCGATAACTGAACCGAGTCTGCACTACAGTTCAACGACACTTGATAATCTTCTTTAAGTACGAGTTTGTACCCGATCACGCCATTCCTAGCCTGTATGGCTATATCATTGTCATGGTGATTTTAACTGTGCTACCTGGTCCTTATTCCAGGAGCACCACTTTCGACGATGAGCTAAGCTTACGTCGATTTTCCTCGTCATATCATTTTGCCTTGAACAACAAGCTTGATTTTGAGTTTGTGTCGTACACATGGTTCCAATAACCCTTTGCCTCATAATTCCTTTGACTTGATGTTATCACCGATCGATTACATCTTCATGAAATCTCTCGACAAATGTGTCGTGATCATCATCAACCTTATGATCTCTTCTAGGATATCAATCGGATTCATGATGAGAAATACCATCCTTGCCCTCGATGATTTGTGTTATCATTGGCCACTTTATTGCCTTCCCTCCAACACAAACTTGTTCGTGTTTTGTGTTATACCTTGAGTTCCTTGCTATCCAGCATTTGTTCTTCTTTACCTTGGAATATTACCACCTTTTATGTGAAGAATGTCGTGGGAATTTTACCACCTCTTGAGAATTCTTGATATAGTAATATCTCTCACCATTTGCGTTCATTTCTTGGTTTCCTGTTGTTTCTAACCGGAATACCGAAAAATGGGTTGTGATGTGTAAAATTCAAAACTTCTAGCAACCCTATTGATTGTAAGTTAATGAATGATAACTTCATTCTTAGTGTGTTGGTTATTGAATCATCATTCTAAACATTGATCATGCTACCTAAGCCCATATTGTGGGTGCACCTTTCAACCAATGGTTAATTGTGTATGTTTTCCTTGAGCATACATCATTATACCATTTGATCTGACAAATGTTATCTCCTTGTTCACATAACTGTGGAAATCCACCTTTTTGGAAATCTTAAGGATTGTCACTGACTCCATCAGCTACCCCCTCATCCTCTCCTTGGTTTAAATGGTGAACTCTTGTGTTGGAACTCGCTCCCATAGTTCATTTCCCGAGAATCTTGCAATGTCATTTCGCCAATTCATGTCGCACCTTTTCTTCTCGGACATCCTGAGTCTGAGGTATCATGACACCAATCGGATCCGAATCTCGGTCGGATATGATGATTGGGACAACTTTCCAGGAGTTATGATGTTGGTCCCTTGATGACCCGGTAATATGATGTCATGCCTAGCACCCTTGGCTGGAGGACCTATCATTATAATTTCTTTTGCAAGGATAACCATTCTTCCTGGAGGAAATTGTAAGACTTAATTTATAAGTTGCTCGTGATGGATCATTTGTGTATCCAAAGTTTGGCCTTTATTGGAACACCATATCAATGCTACCTCGAAGCATGACTATGATACCATGCTCATCAACAAGAACATTGGAGGCGCGATGCTAAATGTTTCTTGGTCAGTTATCCAAACACCGTTGTATGGGTAACATCTTGATTAATCCTTACCTCTTCTCTGAATGGTTGGGTACTTGCTCTCCTACCCTGTATGCCATGTTCTGCTTGTACATGGGAAGGATATACTCCTAATAATTGTGTGTAAACACAATTTTCCTTTCCATTGTTCTGTTTACTCTGATAATTGTGTTTTCCTTTCCATTCTTTTGCTTAACCTTCCCTGAATCTGACTTAACTGAGCAGAGATAATTCCCTGCTTAGATAAGCACCTTGTCGTACCACTCTGTTTGTAAGACCCTGTTACTATTGTTGATGACATTCTGGTAATCACCGATGGGTGATAACTTTGCCAATTGGTTCGCCTTGTTCAACAAGCAGGGAAATTGCTCTCTTCGTTCCCCGTCCTTGGTACCGACTTTGTTGTCGGCATAGCTGACAAGCTATTCACTGACATGCCTCCTTGTCGCGGTTGTGCAAGATGTCACCACCCTTCCTACTTTCAACCCACATGGTGGGCCCATAACCCACAGGTCCACTGGATCGAAACCTGACTCTTCTTTACAACCCAGATTCTAATGTATCCTTTGCACCTGGCTTCGTATGTGATTCACGAGCTAAATGCTATACCATTATTCATCCTAGAATCAAACACCATGTTATTCTCGTTGTTCAAACCCCCATTCCAGCTTCTGTCTAGTCATCGAATGATTGCCTACCCGTTTGAAACTTTGGTACCATCGTATATTGCACTCAACGAATTCACCAAAGTACAACTCGTGGGGTACCTTGTATATTTCCCATTGAGTTCACCGTCAGATGTCCAGCTTTGGGGAGATGCGTTCTTCCGGAGATTTTCCCCTTGGTCGCATTCGTAGGACGACGGAGATCCCGAAGAAAGGATGAAGGCTCCATCATGATGAACTGGAGCAGAGAAATGAAGACTTCAACGTAATGGATCCACCCCTTCGAAAAGAGCAACCAAATATGAGAAGATTCATTAGGATTTCGTAACCAGACCTTTCCCCCTAGTCCACCTCTTAAATCTCGGGACGAGATTTCTTGTAGTGGAGGAGATTTGTGACGCCCGGATAATTAGGCTACAGTAACCCCATGTTAACGATGCCACGTCACCTCGGATTACTGTTGATAATCTCGCATTAGTTTGAAACGATTCATATTCAAAATTTGAATTTAAGTTAAACAAATAAAGCTTTCAAAAGTCAAAACTAAATTGTTCCTAATGTGTCAAATAGTCCTTGGTAAATATTGGTGGATAAATTATCTCTTAATAAAATATTTAAATGCACTAAAGTAATAGACATGACAGCAAAAACAATTAATTAGATGCCTTTTATAAAGTTATAAAAATAAAACTAAATTAGTAGTGTGCCAAAATAATTGTGGTAGTGGACTGATTAGTAATACTAATTTAGGTGCTGACTGGGTATTTTATAAAACTAAAATAGAAGAAACTTTAAATGAAAACAGAAAAGAAAATAAATAAAAGGTGAAAGATAAAACAAAAAACACAAACAAAAGGGAAACCCCCTGGCCAACCGGGCCGTTCGGCCCAGCTGGCCGTCGAACCAACCGGCCCAGGCCAGCCCACCCACTCCCCATAACCCACACCCCGGTCA
>NC_041387.1:174339097-174402290 GCF_002162155.2 Triticum dicoccoides | reverse complement strand
CCGATCCAGATCGGGATCGGGGGAACGAACCCAGGACGCACCCCAGCCGCTCGTCACATGCCGGGACTCCACCGTCGCCGCCATGTCCCGCCACTGCTTCGCCGGAGCCACCCCGTCGCCGGAGCACCTCCTCGTCTTCTTCCCCGTCGGATCGCCCGAGCCCGGAGCCGCTCGACCTCCCCTGCAAACCATCGCCGGACGCCGTAGTCGCGGTCCTCTCCGTCACCGGCGCTCCCCGTCCCCGTCGCCGATGCCACCTCGCCGGACTGCTTCCCCTGCGTCGCCGTCGTCCCCGCCCCCTCCACGAGCCCCGCTGCCCCGTCCTTACTAATCCCGATGAGGCCACGGCCTCCTCCCTCCTCCTTCCCCTGTCCCCGCGCCGTCCGCGCGCTCGCCACCCACATGTGTTGCTTCTCCCGCTTCTCCCCTGCTGCTGCTACCGCTGGAGCTCCACGTCGGCGCTCTGCCCAGCCCCCTGCTCCCTGTGGCCGCACACTGCATGCCGTGGCCGCCGCCGCTCGCCGTTCCGCTTCCCCCATGCGCCGCCGCCCGGGTCCATCCCTGATGGCCGTCGCCCACACTGGCTAAACGCCACCGCGCCCCGGTGGCCTCGCCTCGCCTCCCCGGTCGAGCTCGGCCCTGCACGGGTGCGCCAGTAAGCGCACCGCTGGCGCCCGCGCCCGCTAAGGCCATGGGCCACTAACACGCGGGGCCCACGCCCTAGAATGGTTAAAATAATAGTAATAACATATAAAAAATAAAATAAAAAATATATTAGTTAATTAATTAATTAACCCTGATTAATTAACCTATTTAGTTAATTAAAACACTAATCTATCACTGACTAATGGGGCCCACAATTAATTAATCCTAATTAGTCTAAAACAAATTCTATTTCACCTCTGTCTCTATGACAGGTGGGTCCCACTGGACCCACATGCTAGGGTTGACTCTGGTCAGCCGGGTTTGACCTGCTGACGTCATGGTGATGTCATGCTGACATCACCTTTCACTGTTCTGGATAATGTTTGATTTAAATAATTAAATAAATTTGAAAAATGCATAAAACTTTGAAAAATAATATAAAATAAACCGTAACTCGGATGAAAATGTTTTGTACATGAAAGTTGCTCAGAACGGCGAGACGAATCCGGATACGCGGCCCGTTCGTCCGCCACACAGCCCTAACATAGTGAACCTGCAACATTTCACCTCCGGTTCATCTGTCCGAAAACACAAAACGCCAGGGATACTTTCCCGGATGTTTCCCCCCTTCACCGGTATCACCTACTACCGTGTTAGGGCACACCGAACACCACGTATTGTCTTGTTACGCTTTGTGATACTTTGATTGCTCTGTTATTTATTGTGTTCCCTCTCCGTTACTTCTTTCCGATAGACCCCGAGACTGCCGGCTACCCCCAGTTCGACTACGATGTTGATGACCCCTCCTTGCCGGAGCAACCAGGCAAGCCCCCCCTTGATCACCAGATATCGCCTATTCTTCTCTATACTACTTGCATTAGAGTAGTGTAGCATGTTACTGTTCGGTTACTCCTATTCTGTTGCATAGCCTGTCATTGTTGCTACAGTCATTGATACCTTACCCGCAATCCTAAATGCTTAGTATAGGATGCTAGTTTATCATCATTGGCCCTACATTCTTGTCAGTCTGCCTTGCTATACTATTGGGCCGTGATCACTCGGGAGGTGATCACGAGTATATACTATTCATATACATATACTATACAGATGGTGACTAAAGTCGGGTCAGCTCGTTGAGTACCCGCAAGTGATTCGGATATGGTGGCTGAAAGGACAGGTGGCTCCATCCGGTAGAGGTGGGCCTGGGTTCCCGACGACCCCCGACTGTTACTTTGAGGCGGAGCGACAGGGCAGGTTGAGACCACCTAGGCGAGAGGTGGGCCTGGCCTTGGTCGGCGTTCGCGGTTGCTTCATAATAACACGCTTAACGAGATCTTGGTATTTGATCTGAGTCTGGCCACTGGCCTATATGCACTAACCAACTACGCGGGAAAGATATGGGCACTCGACATCGTGGTATCAGCCGAAGCCTTCGTGACATCAGCGACTGAGCGGCGCGCGCCGGGTTGGACTACGTTAACGCAACTTCCTTTGTAATGGAGGTTGCTAGGTCTGTTTCCGGCCACCCACGCAACGTGCAGGTGTGCAATGGGCGATGGGCCCAGACCCCTGCGCACATAGGATTTAGACCGGCGTGCTGACCTCTCTATTGTGCCTAGGTGGGGCTGCGACGTGTTGATCTTCCGAGATCGGGCATGACCCAGGAAAGTGTGTCCGGCCAAATGGGATCGAGCGTGTTGGGAAATGTGGTGCACCCCTGCAGGGAAGTTTATCTATTCGAATAGCCGTGTCCCTCGGTAAAAGGACGACCCGGAGTTGTACCTTGACCTTATGACAACTAGAACCGGATACTTAATAAAACACACCCAGACAAGTTCCACAGACAACCCGGTGATCGCTTTTCCACAGGGCGACGAGGGGAGGATCGCCGGGTAGGATTATGCTATGCGATGCTACTTGGAGGACTTCAATCTACTCTCTTCTACATGCTGCAAGACGGAGGCTGCCAGAAGCATAGTCTTTGATAGGACTAGCTATTCCCCTCTTATTCTGGCATTCTGCAGTTCACTCCACTGATATGCCTCCTTACACATATACCCATGCATATGTAGTGTAGCTCCTTGCTTGCGAGTACTTTGTATGAGTACTCACGGTTGCTTTTCTCCCTCTTTTCCCCCTTTCCCTTCTACCTGGTTGTTGCAACTAGATGCCGGAGCCTAGGAGCCAGACGCCATCGTCGACGACAACTCTTACTACACTGGAGGTGCCTACTACTACATGCAGGCCGCTGACGACGACCAGGAGTAGTTTAGGAGGATCCCAGGCAGGAGGCCTACGCCTCTTTCGATCTGTATCCCAATTTGTGCTAGCCTTCTTAAGGAAAACGTGTTTAACTTATGTCTGTACTCAGAAATTGTTGCTTCCGTTGATTCGTCTATGATTGAGCACTTGTATTCGAGCCCTCGAGGCCCCTGGCTTGTAATATGATGCTTGTATGACTTATTTTATTTTTAGAGTTGTGTTGTGATATCTTGCCATGAGTCCCTGATCTTGATCGTACACGTTTGTGTGTATGATTAGTGTACGATTGAATCGGGGGTGTCACAGTAATGCAACATAGCGATAGAACGAAGCAACTAACAAGCAAAGATAGAAGTGATATCGAGGGTAATGGTCATCTTGCCTGAAATCCCGCAAGGAAGAAGAATGAGTCCATGAAGAAGACAAACGAACGTAGTCGAACGAATTCTCACAACTCCGGAACGAAACTGAAGCTAACAAGAGAAGCAAATCGGAAAGAAGCAAACAACATGGTAAACACACAAGCATAAACATGTCATGATGCACAAACAAGTATGATGCATGTCCGGTTTAATGAGGCATGACATGGCAATTTAAAACAAAAAAGAGGCTAGCCAACTCACCTCTAGGAGGCTCCCTCGATCAACTCCTTTGTTGGCCGTCCGATCTGGCTTCTGGCGCGCCTGAGCTGTTGGATCTTCACAACAGTTAAAATCGATTTTCACTTCATGGTCATTTCCACTGGCCTATGACGGGTGGGCTCGTCTCGTGCTCTGGTTGGCTGGGTCAGTCGTGGCTGCGTGCAGACAGTTTTGACCAATCCGCTCCATGCTTCCGCAGCCAATCCGCCTCGTCCCACTCCCGCACCAGCCGTCACACAAACCCTAGCCTTGTTTTCCCTCGATCCCCACAGCCTCCCGCTCCCCTCCTCCATCCCCCTCCTCGCGTCACCACGGCCTCCGCCCTGGAGCCCTGCCGCCGCCTCTCCTCCACCCCCTCCTCGCGTCGCCACGGCCTCCGCCCTGGAGTCCCGCCGCCGCCTGCTATTCCTCCTCCACCACGCTAGCCCCTCTACCTCGTCTTCCTTCTCTTCATTGTTGGTTCCAGATCAAGCACGGGTTAGGCGAGCCCAGTGGTGGGGTGAAGGGGCAGGGGAAGAGGAGGTGGGTAACTAGGTGAAGGAGCAGGTCGGCCCTCCTAGAGGCGGCGCCGCCGCCCAGCCAGGGAGGAGGCCAGACTCTCCTCCAGGCTCGCCTCTGTTTTGCCCTGAGCAGCGGCAGCGCCTATGCCTCCACCCCACCTTCTTTTCCATGCCTCTTCCTTGGCATGACAGGCAGATTTTGAGGATGGGGAGACCCCATGGTGAGCTTCCCCTCCGCTCCTAATCTCTTTTTCTACACACACATCTATGGATTTGTGATCTCTCTCTCTCTCTCTCTCTCTCTCTCTCTCTCTCTCTCTCTCTCTCCCTGCACACACATATCTACAAGATTTGTGTAGCCTAAATGCCTATGTACCATGTAAGCAGGCGATGAATGGCTAAATGGTTTTTTTGTTGCCATACAAGATCCCTTCTAATTGGTGCTCTATGTGTGCTTTTGTTTTGTTGAAAAATAATCATTCAAGTGGACGGACGATGCACATTGTTGTTTAGCGGTATGATCTATGATGGTCGGCGAAAGTATGTTCTATATTGCAAGGTGATGGGCTGCTGATTTTTGTTGCCCACTTCTGCTAATTTCTATCGACTTCTACTTAATCTGATATCTGTTGTGTAAGTAATGCACTAATTTAGTTCATGACACCAAGTTGCAGCTGTACAAAGTGCTGCTAAATTAAGGTTCCTGGTTACAACACACACAATTTGGTGTCCTGATATCCTTTGTGTATCCTCTTGAAGGAGGATTGGGTGAGATTGTTGTTGCGACAAGAATTGGTACTAGGCTGGGTGATACAACAATAGGTTTCATCCAAGGAATAACCAAATGGCGCAGAGACCCGCTAAAGACATCTCCAGTTGTTGAATCAACTATTGTCCCATGTTGTTTGGATCATCTATCGTGCCGCACTGTCTAGCTGAAATGGCCAAATGACTTAGGAACGACATATAATCGATTTTTGCTCTTTTTATCCCTTGAAAGGTGACATGCAACATTATGAATTTGCTTCCATTTGCAGGGCTAGGTGTCCTTCCTCCTCTTGGTGACATATAAGAGGACCTGCAACACTGAACCGGGAAGTCCTTTTTTAGGCAGTGGTCATGGAGCAACAATATATGCTGCGTGGCATTGCAGGTTACTTTCCACTTTATGTTTAAGTTGTTTATATGTTCTGCTACTGAGAGGAAGTTAATTTTACATGCATGTAAGGTTCAAGGAATGGAAGTAGCTATATTTGAGATCTGATATTATCGTTGGCAACTTCACTGCACACTGGAAGTAATATTTCAACTGTGTTAGGGGGTGGGACACACATTTCTTGTCGATGATGGTATCATACCTCTCAAAATTTAGCAGTTTCTTTTTTATGCATACATTTGGGCGTGCTTATATATTTCAGGGGAGACGTCTCCATGAATCCTGCATGTTTCCAGAGTTTGTCTATACCTTAATTTTGGGGGAATGCTATATTATCTTATTCCAACTTGACTTGTCATATCAGGTTATTTTCCGCCCCGGTCGATCCAGGCACGGCGTTGGATGGGAGAGAGCAGGGGAGGGCCAAGAGGCCAGCGGTGTGGGGTGGAGCAGCGAGGCCGAAGACCAGGCAGCGGACGCCTCACGGGGTGGAGGAGAGGTCGGAGATAGGGAAAAGCAGCATCTTCATGGATGAGATCCTGACGGCTGAAGATGGTGCACACGGGAGGATCTTGGAAGATGTCAAGGTGAGCTTCTCTCAATCCTTCTCCCCTTCATGCCCCTTGCAAATTTTTCTTGTTTCAGATCATATGAAAGTGAGTATAGTCTTGTTGGCAATTGCATCTGCTATTTCTTTCTTTGCTTTTTCCATTTCCTACAAGAAGATACCAGACATTGTCTCATGATGATTGTGTTGGCTGCAGGGGCGCCGCGAGGAGTGGAGTAAGCTAAATACCTGACTGGCTGGATCATTTTTGGGCTCTTTACAGATTTATCGACTTCAAATGGTTATCTCATAGTTGAAGCAAATGGTGGTCTGAATCAACAGTGTCTTTTTGTAAGTTCCTGGACCACGTTAGCTACAGCAAGCAAGCAATACCATTGCTATTACCTATACAAAAGTTCAATGTCGTATGAATCCATTGACACCACTATGTAACTTGAAGTCATGTACTATCACTTTGATTGAGATGGCTTTCATCAATAACTTTGTACTGGAAAGGCATTAGTACTATCTTTGTACATACATAGTTGTATTATTCATCCAAAGATCACCGATATTTGCTTTCATCTTTTTGGTCACATGCCATCAGATCTTCTGTTGAGAGATATATTTCTTCTGACCTGAGAGCTTGAGAATTAGACTCTGGCCTCTACCAGTTGCTGTGATGTGGATGTCTCATTTTAAAGTCCTTAGAACCTTCACACTATGACGAGTAATAATTATTGACAGTGTGTAGTTCCATTTTTTTTCTCAATACAGATCTGCGATGCAGTTGTTGTGGCCAGCTTGCTTAATGCAACTCTTGTGATCCCAATATTTCATTTGAATAGCGTTTGGCGCGATCCTAGGTAACTAGTGCTATTTTGTTTGCTCACTACTTTGTTTCTTAACATTAGATAATTGCATTTTTATATGATGGATGTCTGTCTGGAGTAGTTGTCTCTTGCTCGTTGTTTTAGTGTCTAGAGCAGCTTGTTTGACTTCTAAAGTTCACTTCTGTTAGTTATAAACCCGTGAATATTTTTGAAATTCTACTTCTTGTTCTAATATATATTGGTTCTTCCTGATGATTTGTTTCTCAGCAAATTTAGTGATATTTTTGATGAAGATCGTTTTATCGGGACACTCAGACAACATGTAAGAGTTGTGAAGGAACTCCCAAAAGATGTTCTACTGCGTTTCAATCATAATATAAGAAGCATACCAAATATGCGAACTAAAGCCTACTCATCCCCAGATCAATTATTTGTTACACATCGAGGTAGATAACAAACAATAGAAATCAGGAAGTGTTGTTTGTTATCTACTTCGATGTCGTACTGATTTCTATTTTTTCACAATTGCAGGCGCCATATTAGTGTTTCTTATTATCTACCTTGATGCCATACTAATTTCTGTGATTCCAAAATTGCTGGCACCACTTCCTGTTGCCTGTTGGTGCAAGGACCCATGCCTTCCATCTGAGAAATGTAAAGGATGGATCAATTGGCATTGTCAGCTCATGTTTAGTTCTTTGTCTCTCAGACGACATGCATCTCTCAACACAATCCTAGGTTAATGAACTGCTAAAGCTACAATGTAGATGCATTGTGACTTTATTTTCTAGGTACTAACTTCAGATGTCCAATTTGTTACCTGTACCAATGTATTCTCAGGATATTTACTTTAGATAAACAATCTGCTGCATACTAATGTATATTTTTACACAAGCTATCCTCGATGTTTGTTTCGCTTTGTCGTTCCCAACATCACATAGTAATGCTTGCAGCTTCTTTGGGAAGGTGGAACTAATACATACATTCAACTTACTCAAGTTCGAAAACTGCTCCTCTTGACCTATTTCAGCTTTGTGGGCGAGTGAATGCATGATGATGGCAGCTTGGTGTTTGCATAATACAAGGGAAGGAGCTGCTGAGCCAACTCTCATGTACTTCACATGAGCTGAAAGAGGTCAAGTGCTAATCGCAATGTATGCTAAATCATAAGCATTCATCAGTATTTTTCCTCTGGTCTGTGTCAGCTGACTCTCCCATGTTGGTGTCGTGACTATCAGATATTGTGTGTCTTTGAAACTTTATGAATTCTGGGATTTTCTTTGTACTGGTATCATGAAATTAGTATGGCTCTGTGTCACTGTGTTTTGTAATGTTTGCCTAGGCCTGTTATACTAGAATTGAAGTTTGTTGCTTAGTTTGTGATGCTTCAGGTCAATAATAATAACCTTTAAGTTCAATGCCATCAGTTGCGTCTCTTTAGTAGCATTCAGAACAAATTTAGAAGCTTTCAAATATGTAAATATACTCACTAGAGCTAATATGTTAACTGACTGAATTTGAGCAGGTTGGTATGATGCTGCGAGGCATGGGGTTTGACAATACAACCTTCCTCTATGTTGCCTCCGGTAAAATATACAATGCTGCAAAATACATGGCTCCCCTTCGCCAGATGTTCCCTCTTTTACAAACCAAGGACACTCTTGCATTGTCTGAAGAGCTTGCTGAGTTTGAGGTATTGTTTCCGCCAGCCATCCCATCAGCATAGCTGGATGTTGTTCCGAATGTCAGATGAATATGCATGCATTGAACTGTTCATCAATTCACATTGAATCTTCATACCGTTACTTACTAACCTATTCTCTGTAGGGGTACTCTTCTCGGTTAGCAGCATTAGATTACACCGTCTGTGTTCAGAGCGAAGTGTTTGTGACGACTCAAGGGTGGAACTTCCCTCACTTTTTGATGGGACACAGGCGTTACCTATTAGGAGGGAATGCAAAGGCAATAAAACGTGACAAACGGAAGCTGGTCTTATCTTTTGACGACCCAAATATCAGGTCAGTTTGAGCTGCCATTATATCGTCAACAAAGTATTACAAATCACACCAAATCAGTTTCAGTTTTGAGTATATGTTGGAATCTTTCACCAAATCAAACTGCTGAAGCAGTTCGCTGCCCTTGTTATTCCTTCACCATCCAAGACTGTAGCTATTGCCTACTTTTTGGAACGCATTAGCCATGTTAACAAATTGAAATACATCTTCGAGTTGACCTACACATACATGCTCTAATTATTTGCCCATCTTTGCTTAACTATGTAAATGGATATAGTGGTATATGAAACTCAAATTGTTTCTTTGAACTGCAGGAGTCGATTCAAGCACCACATGCTGGAAATACTGCACCATAGTGACATAAGGGGCATCACATTCAGGAAACCTAATGATTCCATATACACCTTCCCAATGCCTGATTGCATGTGCCAACAAGATGGAATATGATCTAGGCGTTAGCATACATAATTGAGGTATGCATATCCTCTACCTTTGTGCAACAAAGGCACCAAAGGCACGACATTGTTGACTGCATGATTAGGATTTGATGGTCATGATGAAAACTGGAGTGAAATAAAGCATTTGGTGCTTCTCAGGAGATTCTAAAACCCTCTGGCATACCCCAAACCGTTCGATTCTGGATATAATGGTCAAAAGGTGCCTAATGACAATGAATTCCATAGGATCAGAAATTGAGAAGATGTGAGGGATTTTGTAAAGTTAGTAATCTGTAGGTAGTCCACCATATAGCAATCTCCATTTGTTCAATCTGTCTGTAGGTTGTTAAAGAAAAGAGCTACGAGATTGGGTTGTAGATATGAGTACAACCTGAGTGCCTCAATGTATATTAAAAAACAAGGGCTAACAACAACAAAGAAAGGAATTTTCCAGTATATCATTACTCCTCAGTGCTTGTTCTCGCATTTCATCTTGCCCTTGACAATTCATATTTATGAGCATGTTCTTACAGTTCAGACCTAACGTTCTTTTTTCTTTCCTTGGGCACTTCCTCAAGAATCTTGTTGAGGTGTCTGTTTCCCCTCTTTGTGTCATGAATGATTGTGATGTTTGTGGTCTTCTTTTTTCTTTTTCTTTGATATGTATTGGATATGCTACTCGCATCTTTGAACATGCATAGGGCCTCTCAGTCTTTAACCCTGACTATAAAAATCCATTGATGGAAGCTGGGGAGGGCCGAGATGAACATCCGGCTCCCTGGGTCTAAGCCATCGAGATGGTAGAGATGACGTTTTCATGTCATTTACTCCAGCACCCGGACAAGGCATATAAAAACCATGGATCCTTTGCTCCCCAGGCCACAAAATGATCACAGTGATGTCTACGACCTCCTCCTAGATGTATTAATCACAATCTCATGTTTGGTTTTCTTCCCCTTTCTCTTCTAATGATGTAATTTCTTTTACTAAGATAACACCATGTTTGTTGTAATGCCTTATTTGATGTAAGATCCCTTTTCTACTTTGAATGAATTTACTGCATATATTTTTTATTTAATTTAGTTCATCATTCAGAGATGGTGGAATATTTTTGTCCTTCACAGGTTAAATGAGCATTGCGTAGTCCTTCACAAGTTAAATGACCATTGCGTAAAAGTATGTCTAAATTCTCTTTATTCAAGTGCTTCAAGTAAATGAAATTGTCTATTTCGAATTTAATACCTTTTAATAATAATCATAATGAGAAAGGGGTATGCTTCTCTCTCTCGCTCTCTCTCTGGGAAAATGTTACCTTAGACAACATGTACTAAGAAATAAAACCTCTGAAAATGTGTTTGAATCGCACAAAAAGAGTTCGTAGTTCCTATTCATACTTGAAACACGTGAGACTCTGCAAATTAAATCATGTTTTTCTTCAAGGCGCATATGGATTTAGCAGACCACAACTAAACCGACTGTATATAAATGGCCTGTCCTTAGAAAAGGAAATTATTTTCATCGCGAACATGGCTTTAGTTGAAGGTTCCTGCAGCATGAAATTATTTTCATCGACAACATGTCTTCAGCAGGTCTCTGCGCCATTTGGCGCAACGGGTCAACTAGTATGCACAAACAACACTACAAGTTAAGTGGAGCTCAATATGCAACGAGTTGCATGTTGACGAAACACCATATCAGTTATTTAGTTCCCTCTCGGTTTGGAACACAACAATATTACATGTTGTTATAAACATGGCAAGAGGTGAAACATATGAAAACTACCTACCTAGGCAAGTTTAAATGAGGCCGGAACAACAAACAACAATTTCAGAAAATCCCCATATGTCATTTAGCAATATAATGCAAACACAATTTTAACTATTTTAAATGTTGTTATCATGATGCGGATGACATATGCAAGTTTTATGAAAGCGTTGACATGAGCATGTTATGAAGCATTTGTCACCATGGCGGAACGAAAAGGGTGCCACGACGGTGAAACGAAAATGGAGCTACGACAACATATCGATTCTGGTAGCTCATGGAGATACCAGTTCAAAATGACGTGAGACGTGAGCGAGTCATGTAAGGATGGTGGGGTGATCCCGGTTACCGGGTTCCCACGGGTCGATGGTACGGCAAACAAGGAGGAACGTGCCTGAAGCAAACGGGCACGGTGCAAACACGAGCATCTCATACAACACATGCATTCGGTCCTCGGTTGATCGTCTCGGGGTTATACCTTTGAAGCATGCATTTCGGAGCGGGTCGAGATCGTCGAGGGAAGTAGACGTTCTCGTGACGTAGTGGAAGTAGTTGTACACGTTCTTTTCGGAGAGGTACTTGACGAATCCAATGTCTTCGGGGCGACGATAGTGGAAGTAGTGGTACACGTTTTGTAGATGTTCGAGTCCGGCGAGGAACTTGACGTCCTGGTACTTGGCGTCCACTCGACCTTGATGGTGATGAAACAAAACGCGATGGTTGTGGTACTTGGCGAGTCCGCCTAGTCGTAGATGGACTTGAGGTACTCCGGGGCAGATGTCTCAGCATTGCAACGGTGGTCTTGGAGGTTACTGAGCATGGATGTGGAGGTGGACTACCAAACTAACCACGGGGCATAGAAAGAGCAACTGCTCAAGGTCGAGATCGGGAAGGGGAGGCGCAAGTGAAGCAGAGCTGCAAGAGGAGCTTCGCCACGAGCAGAGGCAGATGGTCATGGCATGGAGATGGGCCGGGATAGGGGTCCGACGAGGTAGGTTTGAGGAGGTGATCGCAGCAGCGACTTGTCCTTGCAGAGGAGGTCAAGGCGGTCGGCCACCTGGGAGACAGTTGGCGCGACGCCGGTGCGTGGATGACGCACGGATGGGCTTGAGGCGCAGCAACGGTGAGGCAGTGGAGGCACTGGTCGCATAGGTCAGGACAGTGCTTGGAGCTCGGGGCAGCGCACGATGGACGGAGCAACTCCGGCGGTGGCGCTCGGGCTGCTGGAGGCGAGCGAGGAGGAGAAGCAGGAGGGCGACGTCGAGCTTGGCGACGCCTCTTGCCGGAGATGATGATGGGGAGGCGGTCATGGGGTCGGGGACGATGGATCCGGGCGGCGGCGACGGCGGCTCGGGAGCCTCTCCCGATCGGGACGAGGGTGGAGAGGGCCGAGCGAGCAGGTGGCGGCGCGAGGGACACTGGTGGTAGGGTCACGCGCGAGGTGGTTCTCCTGTGGGTGGAGGCGCACGGGAGATTGGCGGGGAGGCATGGGCGAGGTGGATCGGGAGGAGCGGGGCTCTGCTCCTCTCTGGCGGCGCGAGTAGGGGAACGAGAGAGGGGGGAACGAGGGGAGATGCTCACTAGGGTTAAGAGTTGGGGCGAGCTGGGCCTGTGGGAACGGTTCGGTCTGGTCGGTTAGGCCCAAGAGGCCTCGTTGGGCTATCTCTCTCTCCCTCATTTTCTTTAGCAGAAAAGAATTAGAGATAAGAAAAGAAGAGAGGGTTAGGGAAAGAATTTGTTCATGTGGATAATTTTCCTGGACTCATAAAAATAAGCTTGATCCAAGAAAATAGAAAGAGACACGAATGCATGCTTTAAATTCAAACTCATTTGAATATCATTCAAATGGGTTTGAATTGGGACTAGGTTTGGTGTGGTCAAAAATGTTGAGATTTAATGAGGAGCCTCAATAAAAGGGAAAAGAATTATAGGCAAGGTTACAGAGTCAAAACTCGAAGAAGGAAAGGCCAAGGGATTTAACATGCATGTGTGTTGTGGTAAATTCCAAACTAATGGAATATAATTTAATATAGCTCCCTAATAATAGTAGGAGACCTTGAATATGTTTTAAAGAGAAATCACCCTGTGCATTTCCCTCAATTTAAATGGATCGGAGATCCAGATGATTTATTTAGTTGAGTTTTAAAAAGGGTTGCATGAAGAAATGATGCAATGCAAATGATGCAACGATGAATGCAACAAACAAAAATAAAATCAGACGGCGAAACTCAGAATAGCTGGAGTCTTCTGGAGCGTCGGTCTTGGGGCGTTACAACACTCCACCACTACAAGAGGATCTCGTCCCGAGATCTAGGATGGCGCCGGAGAGAAACGGGAAGAGGAAGAGAAGAGGTAAAACTAAGTTGCTTCTTCGACAAAAGAGTGAAACCAAGGAACCTTGAGAGGTTGAAAAGTTGAAAGAAAGAACACAACGGAGTTGAACGCAATTGAGAGCAGAGAGGTAGAAAATTGAAACAAGGAACACCATATGAACCTTGGAGGTTGCAAAGCTATGAATGGCGAGTACAATGGACAAGAAGGAATTGGAACCACTCTGGTTGAAACGACATAATCAAGGAACAAGGAAGATCAAATTCGGACATCACTCTGGTTGAAAAGAGAGGAAAAACTTGATAAGATGAAAGAACTTGAATGAGAACACAACACTCCGGTTAAATGGATGAGCAAGAAAAAGAACATGATCTTGACAAAACGAGACAATGGGTGAAGAGAGCAACATCACAATGCCTCCGGAACGAAAGAATGGAAGCTAGATTGATGGAAAGAAAAGAACGGAGAAGAAAATGACATCTTCTGCCACAAATGAACTTAGAAAGCATCCTTGCAAAGAAGAATTGAACGGAGTTGTTGGAAAATCAACAATGAAAAGCACAAGCTTGTAGTGGGTTTATGGAAAACATCTCAAAATTATGAGGTAACAACCGGCCACTAACTGAAACAATTGCTTGCTTGAGATCAACGAAGAGATGAAAAACCTCTTTCACCGAGAAGGATATGGAGAAAGCTTGGATCATTGATAAGCACCACAAATAGCAACATTCCCAATGGAAGGCTTTAGGTGAAATATAACCCAAGATACTCCAACAAAGAAATTGATGGATTTAAAATACCTCGTTCTTGACAACATGTGAATCATGAAACACGAATGGAAATTATCAAGAATGACATAACACCACCTCAAAAGATAAGGTAGAAAGAATTTCACTTTGGAATGCAAGAAGAAGAATACTTGAACTCCTCAAAACAAGACATGTGTTGAACACCATGTTTATTTTGGAGCATAGCTTGGCTGATCTTAACTTCAAGAGAAATCTTGAAGAACAATTGAAGAATGAAAAGAATCCTTGATGAACCACCATGTAGAGCCTCCATAAAGAACTCCAGTAATAAAAAGGATGATAAAAAGAAAGAGAAGTTGAGAGCACAAGGTGAAGCCTTGCGATGATTTAGATGGAGCTACAAAATGAGTAAACTTTGAACTCCGGGCAAGAAAGATGAATAACTTAGAACTGAGAAATTGATACCATTACAAACTCCGGAAGTAGGAATTAATCACTTGGATTAAACAAGAACAAGAATTATGTTATGCGTATCCTTCACCAATTTAAATTGATGACAAGCAACGGATTTAACATACTACTTATTCCCATAGAAAGGATTAAAAGAGATATAGTGCAAACTTGAGAAGGTATAGATGGAACCACCGGTGGGATTTGGAAACAATGAATGAATTGATATGATAACGAAGGAAGTGAAATCTTGAATGAACCACCGTAAGAATTGAAAATGAAAGTAGCAAAGGCACAACTCACCGGGGAGAGTTGGAAAATGAATGAAGATACTTGAGGGGATTTAGATACATGAGAACAAAGAGATCATGAACTCATTAGAGGATATTTGAACGATGCACCGGTAAGATTTGGAGAACAACAACTACACGCTGAGAATGAATAATTCTGAGATGATGGCTCCGGAGAATCAAACTGAAAAGAGTCCTGAAATGCCCCGGATGGGTGAAAGAATTCTCACAATCGAAAACAATTATGATAGGATGGCATCAAGCTAGAACCATGAATCTTCGAGAGAAAGGGAAATATTTAGAGGAAACACTTCTTCGGTCTTCAAATGTTGAGGATGATGATGAGAAACACCACCATGAATTGTTGAGATACTTCGGGAGAATGAAAAAAAGTAAAGGTTGAACCAACAATGAAAAATAATTTGAAATCGACCTTGGAAAACATCTGATTGATGAAATTCATTCTTACGTCAAACTTTGAAATGAATTTGAGAATCGCTCCTGATAATTAGAAGAGTCAGGTAAGATCCTGGGAAAAGACCTGTGGGTTAGGGCCCACTGAAAAGGAACACCGTTGAAATAATTACTTGAAAAGGAGATTGCACCGATTGAATTAAATGGTTTGAATGAGGTAACAACCTCAAAATAGTTAGAATTGATGCGGAGTGGAAACACGAATCTTCAGAGATATCTTTAGCACTCCGGAACAATTGAATAGCAAGCGGGGAATGATTAAGAGATACACCAGCATACGCAAACACTTGAAACAAGGAAGGGAATATGATCAACACCAAAAACTTGACTTGAATCCACCGGAGAAGAAAAAAGAACGAAGAATGATGAACTTGAAACTCCTGACCATATTCATGGGAAATCACCGGATAAGAACATTGAAAGGAAAGAATGAAGAGACTTCTCATCCATAAGATGGATACTTGATTAAGAAATCTGAGTCCTTGAAGAAACAGGGTGGGAGGGCGGTAAAAAAACAAAGGCAACTTGGGGCAGATGGAATGGATACCGTTGAAAAAAAACTTAGAATTGATCTCGCAAATATTGAAATGATCGGATCCACTTGAAGAGAAGCACGCCAGTTGGAAAAGAATTAACATGACAACCTCGATGATCAAGAAGGATAAGTATTCATATAGCAATATGAGAACACCGTTTATGAAAGGTATGGATTCAACATTTGACTTCTAAGCAACTCGAATACCACAAATAAAACAAAACAAAGGATTTGGCTTGCAGAATAAGCCGGAACAAACATATGATAGAGATTTCGTCCGAAGTTTTTGTGGTGGGGCCCACACGAGCTCGATCATACATCACCATCATGTACAAGGCAATGCACATGACATACGAAGTGTCCCCGAACCAGCTTAGCCAAGGGTTCTTTAAGACACAACGAGACCACTGTAAAAACAACCGTGGATAGGCGGACCACTAGACGTCAAACCCCAATCTCATATCATGCATATGTCGGAAAGAAAAAACTAGAGCTACTTGAATTCCCACCTATAAAACTCCCGAAACTTTCTGGTTATGCAATCTGGTGTTGGGGATACAGGGGAAGCAATATATATCTCACCCAAAACTAACAATTCCTACATCCAAGCTATATCCATCCGTCAACACATAACCAAGAAACCTTTGGAAATCATGTACCTCAACCTTCGAAAAGCATCCTTTATACAAGCTATGACAATACTCCCGAACTCCCCAGTACTGGGTGGCGTCGAGGTTATCTCACCAACAACTGCATAAAAGAGATTTTTGATGTTGGTAAAACTCAGGTATTCCAGAACCGCAACAATAAAATTATGATGACAACACCTCGGAGCTCAACTCCCCGGGACACTGCCACAACCCCTAAATGTCAGGAGGCACCAAGAACAATGTTCTCGTCATAAGAATATCGGAACGATCCCAAGATACCCGCGTGATCCTAAATTTTTTTTAGTGAAATTTGAGGAGAGGAAAGTCAAAACATCTACGTCAGGAGGCCTCACCAGAGCGACGAAGGGACTGAGGAGTAAAAAGAATCCTACTCTTCTATATATATAATCCTAAGACTCAAAACATTTTTGTTCTAGACTCAACAACGCCAGCGATTCGATCAAGCAAGGGGCTCCTAAGTCGGGGATGGCTTTGATTACCAACTTGTAACACCCACAATGCGGCTATATCTCTCACGTGTCAAGGCACGACTTAGAGGCATAACCGCATGGTGGTTTTGTCGCAAGAAGGGCCATCTTCACACAATCCCATGTAATGAACAAGAATAAGATAAAGAGTTGGCTTACAATCGCCACTTCACACAATGAACATATAATTCATACATCATTCAAAGCACACACATAGTCCGACTACGGACGAAGCCAAAAGAAAAGAAGATAACCCAACTGCTAGATCCCCGATCGTCCCAACTAGGCTCCACTACTGATCAACATGAAACGAAATATAGCAACGACCAAGATCTTCGTTGAGCTCCCATCTGAGCTCGGTTGCATCACCTGCACTGGTATCATCGGCACCTGCAACTATTGTGATAGTATCTGGTGAGTCACGAGGACTCAGCAATCTCAAAACCCGCGAGATCAAGACTATTTAAGCTTATCGGTAGGAAGTGGTAATGAGGTGGAGTTGCAGCAGACACTAAGCAAATATGGTGGCTAACATACACAGATAAGAGTGAGAAGAGAAGCAACGGAACGGTCGAGAAGCTAGAAGTGATCAAGAAGTGATCCTGAAACTACTTACGCACAATCATAACACCAAGACCGTGTTCACTTCCCGGACTCCGCCGAAAAGAGACCATCACGGCTACACACGCGGTTGATGCGTTTTAATTAAGTCAAGTGTCAAGTTCTCTACAACCGGATATTAACAAATTCCCATCTGCCACATAACCGCGGGCACGACTCTCGAAAGTTTAAACCCTGTAGGGGTGTCCCAACTTAGCCCATCACAAGCTCTCACGGTCAGCGAAGGATATTCCTTCTCCCAGGAAGACCCGATCAGTCTCGGAATCCCGGTTTACAAGACATTTCGACAATGGTAAAACAAGACCAGCAAAGCCTCCCGAATGTGCTGACAAATCCCGATAGGAGCTGCACATATCTCGTTCTCAGGGCACACCAGATTGTCCAAACTTCCGGTAGGCCAGTCCAGAGTTGCCCCTGGTGACCACCGACGGCTGACAGGTTGGACCAACACTCACGACGAGCACTGGCCCAGGGGGGGGGGGTAAAAATAAAGATGACCCTTGAGTCTGCAGAACCCAAGGGAAAAAGGCTTAGGTGGCAAATGGTAAAACCAAGGTTGGGCCTTGCTGGAGGTGTTTTATTCAAAGCAAACTGTCAAGGGGGTCCCGAAAATCACCCAACCGCGTAAGGAACGCAATATCAAGGAACATAACACCGGTATGACGGAAACTAGGGCGGCAAGAGTGGAACAAAACACCAGGCATAAGGCCGAGCCTTCCACCCTTTACCAAGTATATAGATGCATTAATTAAATAAGAGATATTGTGATATCCCAACATAATCCTGTCCATCATGGAGCAATCTTTAACTTCACCTGCAACTAAAAATGTTATACGAGGGGCTGAGCAAAAGCGGTAACATAGCCAAACAACGGTTTGCTAGGAAGGGCGAAAAAGTTAGAGGCTGACATGGCAATATTGGAGGCATGGTAAACAAGTGATAGGTAACACAGCATAGCGATAGAACGAAGCAACTAGCAAGCAAAGATAGAAGTGATATCGAGGGTAATGGTCATCTTGCCTGAAATCCCGCAAGGAAGAAGAACGAGTCCATGAAGAAGACAAACGGACGTAGTCGAACGAATTCTCACAACTCCGGAACGAAACCGAAGCTAACGAGAGAAGCAAACCGGAAAGAAGCAAACAACATGGTAAACACACAAGCATAAACACGTCATGATGCACAAACAAGTATGATGCATGTCTGGTTTAATGAGGCATGGCATGGCAATATGCACAAACAACACTACAAGTTAAATGGAGCTCAATATGCAACGAGTTGCATATTGACGAAACACCACATCAGTTATTTAGTTCTCTCTCAGTTAGGAACACAACAATATTACATGTTGTTATAAACATGGCAAGAGGTGAAACATATCAAAACTACCTATCTAGGCAAGTTTAAATGAGGCCGGAACAACAAACAACAATTCCAAAAAATCCCCATATGTCATTTAGCAATATAATGCAAACACAATTTTAACCATTTTAAATGTTGTTATCATGATGCGGATGACATATGCAAGTTTTATGAAAGCGTTGACATGAGCATGTTATGAAGCATTTGTCACCATGGCGGAACGAAAAGGGTGCCACGACGGTGAAACGGAAATGGAGCCACGGCAACATATCGGTTCCGGTAGTTCATGGAGATACCGGTGCAAAAGGACGTGAGACGTGAGCGAGTCATGTAAGGATGGTGGGGTGATCCCGGTTACCGGGTTCCCACGGGTCGACGGTATGGCAAACAAGGAGGAACGTGCCTGAAGCAAACGGGCACAGTGCAAACACGAGCATCTCATACAACACATGCATTTGGTCCTCGGTTGATCGTCTCGGGGTTATACCTTTGAAGCATGCATTTCGGAGCGGGTCAAGATCATCGAGGGAAGTAGACGTTCTCGTGACATAGTGGAAGTAGTTGTACACATTCGTTTCGGAGAGGTACTTGACGAATCCAACGTCTTCGGGGCGACGGTAGTGGAAGTAGTGGTACACGTTTTGTAGATGTTTGGGTCCAGCGAGGAACTTGACGTCCTGGTACTTGGCGTCCACTCAGCCTCGATGGTGATGAAACAAAACGCGATGGTTGTGGTACTTGTCGAGTCCGCCTAGTCGTAGATGGACTTGAGGTACTCCGGGGCAGATGTCTCAACGTTTCAACAATGGTCTTGGAGGTTACTGAGCATGGATGTGAAGGTGGACTGCCAAACTAACCACGGGGCATAGAAAGAGCAACTGCTCGAGGTCGAGATCGGGAAGGGGAGGCGCAAGCGAAGCGGAGCTGCAAGAGGAGCTTCGCCATGAGTAGAGGCGGATGTTCTTGGCGTAGAGATGGGCCGTGATAGGGGTCCGACAAGGTAGGTTTGAGGAGGTGAGCGCAGTAGCGACTTGTCCTTGCAGAGGAGGTCAAGGCGGTCGGCCACCACGGAGACAGTTGGCGCGACGCCGGTGCGTGGACGACATACGGATGGGCTTGAGGCGCAGCAACGGTGAGGCAGTGGAGGCACTGGTCGCATAGGTCAGGACAACGCTTGGAGGTCGGGGTAGTGCGCGGTGGACGGAGCAACTCCGGCGGTGGCGCTCGGGTTGCAGGAGGCGAGCGAGGAGGAGAAGCAGGAGGGCGACGTCGAGCTTGGCGACACCTCTTGCCGGAGATGATGATAGGGAGGCGGTCATGGGGTTGGGGACGATGGATCCGGGCGGCGGCGGCGGTGGCTCGGGAGCCTCTCCCGATCGGGACGAGGATGGAAAGGGTCGAGCGAGCAGGTGGCGACGCGAGGGACGCTGGCGGTAGGATCACGCGCGAGGTGGTTCTCCTTTGGGTGGCGGCACACGGGAGATTGGCGGGGAGGCATGGGCGACGTGGATCGGGAGGAGCGGGGCTCTGCTCCTCTCTGGCGGCGCGAGCAGGGGAACGAGAGAGGGGGGAACAAGGGGAGATGCTCGCTAGGGTTAAGAGTTGGGGCGAGCTGGGCCTGTGGGAACGGGTCGGTCTGGTCGGTTAGGCCCAAGAGGCCTGGCTGGGCTATCTCTCTCTCCCTCATATTCTTTAGCAGAAAAGAATTAGAGAATAAAAGAAGAGAGGGTTAGGGAAAGAATTTGCGCATGCGGACAATTTTCCCGGACTCATAGAAATAAGCTTGAGCCAAGAAAATAGAAAGAGGCACGAATGCAATATTTCAATTCAAACTCATTTGAATATCATTCAAATGGGTTTGAATTGGTACTAGGTTTGGTGTGGTAAAAAATGTTGAGATTTAAGGAGGAGCCTCAATAAAAGGGAAAAGAATTATAGGCAAGGTTACAGAGTCAAAACTCGAAGAAGGAAAGGCCAAGGGATTTAACATGCATGTGTGTTGTGGTAAATTCCAAATTAATGGAATATAATTTAATATAGCTCCCTAATAATAGTAGGAGACCTTGAATATGTTTTAAAGAGAAATCACCCTGTGCATTTCCCTCAATTTAAATGGATCGGAGATCCACACGATTTATTTAGTTGAGTTTTAAAAAGGGTTGCATGAAGAAATGATGCAATGCAAATGATGCAACGATGAATGCAACAAACAAAAATAAAATCAGACGGCGAAACTCAGAATAGCTGGAGTCTTCTGGAGCGTTGGTCTTGGGGCGTTACAAAGTCGGCCGATGACACTAAACTAGATGACTTTGTTCCTGGCGATTCATCCAAGCAGTTCAGTATCAGTGCTAACCTTGATCCAAAATAGGAAAGTGTGCTCATCAAGTTCATCCGTGAGAACCGGGACATCTTTGTATGGAAACCTTCTGATATGCTAGGTGTACCAAGAGAACTCGCTGATCACACTCTTAATATTGATCCAAAGTTTAAGCCGATCAAGCAATTCCTTCGTCGCTTCAATGAGGAGAGGCGTAAGGCCATTGGTGAAGAAGTGGCCCGACTCTTGGTGGCTGGGTTCATTATTGAAGTCTTTCATCCTAAGTGGTTGGCTAATCCGGTGCTGGTACTTAAGAAGAATGTCACTTGGCGTATGTGTGTGGACTACACGGACTTAAACAAGGCGTGTCCGACTGATACTTTTGCTCTCCCTTGTATTGATCAAATCATTGATGCTACGGCGAGTTGTGAGCGTTTGAGTTTTTTGGATGCTTATTCTGGTTATCATCAGATCAAAATGGCAGTTAAATACTAGGAGAAGACGGCTTTTATCACTCCCTTTGGTTCCTTCTGTTATGTGTCTATGCCTTTCGGGCTCAAGAGTGCCCAGGCGACTTACCAGCGATGTGTGCAGAATTGTCTTCACAGTCAGATTGGGCGCAATGTTCATGCTTATGTGGATGATATTGTGGTGAAATCCAGAGAGAAGGAAACTTTGATAGATGATTTGAAGGAGACCTTCAACAATCTCCGGGTCTACAAGATGATGCTTAACCCGACCAAGTGCATTTTTGGTGTGCCAGCAGGCAAGCTCTTGGGTTTTCTGGTTTCTAACAGAGGCATTGAAGCTAACCCGGAGATCAAGGCCATTACCTCCCTGGCAAAGCCGGCGTGTATCAATGATGTTCAACGTCTGGCGGGTCGTATTGCTGCCTTATGTCGGTTCATAAGCCGGCTGGGTGAGAAGGCTATACTGCTGTACCAGATGATGAAGAAAACAGATCACTTTTGTATGGAGTGATGCTGCTAATGACTTTGAAGCTTTGAAGAAATAGCTAGCTGAGCCGCCAGTCCTTGCTGCTCCTATTGATAAGGAGCCATTGTTATTATATGTGGCTACTAACGCCCGGGCTATCAGTGTAGCTGTTGTGGTGCAACGAAAGGAAGCAGGCAAGGAATATCCGGTTCAACGGCCGGTTTACTATATCAGTGAAGTGCTTACTGAATCCAAGCAGAGGTATCCACACTGGCAGAAGCTCGTATATGGGGTGTTCATGGCCATTCGGAAGCTTAAGCAATATTTTTTGGGTCATCCCATCACTGTGGTTAGTTTTGCTCCCTTAGGGGATATTATTCAAAACAAAGAAGCCACATGTCGGGTAGCCAAGTGGGCCATTGAGCTTGGACCTCATGGTTTGAAGTATATGCCTCGCACGACCATTAAATCTCAAGCACTTATGGATTTCATCAATGACTGGACAGAGTTGCAGATACCTGAAGAGAAGCCAGATAACACATATTGGACTATTCACTTTGATGGGTCCAGGCAATTGGAGGGATCGGGGGCTGGAGTTGTCTTAACTTCCCCTCGAGGTGACAAGTTTTGTTATGTTTTAAGGTTGATGTTTACCTGTTCTAACAACGCAGCTGAGTATGAAGCCCTGCTCCATGGTCTTTGGATGGCTAAGGAGATAAGTTTAAGCCGGGTAAGATGTTTCGGCGACTTGGACTTGGTGGCTCAGCAAGTCTCAGGAAAATGGGATTCCAAGGATCCACTCATGGCGGCTTATCGCCGCGAGGTTGACGCTATTGCTGGGCATTTCCAGGGTTATCAAGTGGAACACATCAATCGCAAGAAAAATGAGGCGGCTGATGCCTTAAGCCGGTTAGGGTCCCAGTGTAAGCCGGTGCCACCAAACACTTTATTGGATATTCTGCATAACCCTTCTGTCAAATTGCCTACACAGGAAGATCTGGCTATTCCTAACTCGGAAGCACAATTGGTGGCGGCGCTTCACGCTATTCCTGATTGGACGATTACATATTTGGATTATATGACCTGTGGCGAGTTACCCGAGGATGAAACTTTGGCCAGACAGATAACCCAGTGATCTAATTCAATGACAATTGTTAACGGAGAGTTGCACCAGTGTAGTGTTACTGGGGTGTTTCAACGTTGCGTTTCTCCTGAAGAGGGCCGTGAAATTCTTTGCGAGATTCATGAAGGAGATTGTGGTCATCATGCCGGCTCTAAATCTCTCGTGGCTAAAGCTTTTCGTGATGGATTTTATTGGTTGACGGGTCATGCTGATGCAGAGGATTTGGTTAATAATGTGACGGTTGTCAGAAATTTTCATGGCGAGCTCACGTGCCAGCTCAAGAGTTGAGGATGATTCCAGTTACTTGTCCGTTTGCAGTTTGGGGGCTTGATATGGTTGGGCCTTTTAAAAGGTCCAAGGACAAAAAGACCCACCTTTTGGCGGTAGTTGACAAATTCACAAAGTGGGTCGAAGCAGAATCGGTCAATAAGTGTGACGCGGCAACAATGGTTCAATTCATCAAAAAGGTGATTTTTCGCTTTGGTTTTCCCCACAGCATTATAACTGATAATGGCACTAATCTGTCCAAGGGTGCTATGAAAGAGTTTTGTCAATGTGAGCATATTCGACTTGACGTATTGTTAGTAGCTCACCCTCACTCCAATGGTCAAGCTGAAAGAGCCAATCAAGAAATTTTGAGAGCCATCAAGCCCCGGCTTATGGTTCCCTTGCAGAGGACGCCGGGTTGTTGGGTGGAGGAGTTACCTTCATTGCTATGGAGTATCAATACTACCCCCAACAGATCTAGAGGTTACACGCCTTTCTTTATGGTTTATGGAGCAGAGGCGGTTCTTCCTAGTGACATCCATCACGACTCGCCCCACGTGGCGCCTTATGTTGAAGCTGATAATGAAAAAGCACGTCAGGATGCACTTGACCTGTTAGATGAGGAGCATGACCTTGCGGCGGCTCGTTTGGTGATTTACCAACAAGATCTGCGCCGTTATCATAGTCGTCGGGTTAAGACCAGAACCTTTCAAGAAGGTGACTTGGTGCTCCAGCTCGTCCAGGATCAAACTGATATGCACAAGCTATCCCCACCTTGGGAAGGACCCTTTGTGGTCAACAAGAATCTGAACAATGGGTCATACTACCTTATCGATATTTGATACCACAGGGACACACGTAAGTCGGAGGAGGAGATCCGCCGACCGTGGGATATTGCTCATCTTCAGCCTTACTACACTTGAGCCACCGACTCTTATAATGTACATATTTTGACAATGTATATATTATGATTATAATAAAGTAGGGCCTCTATCTCTCCAAGAATAATGAGTCCTTTTCATTACGAAAAGGTCATTTGGGGGCTTCCTGTTCAAACATAGGTGTAATCACCAAAGAGAACATAGCTGTGAATATCCCTCTTGATTAGTGCCACACCAAAATTTCAAAGGTCACATGGGGGCTTCCTGTTCAAACATAGGTATTCACCAAAGAGAACATAGCTGTGAATATCCCTCTTGATCGGTGCCATGCCACAATTTCAAAGGTCACTTGGGGGCTTCCTATTCAAACATAGGTGTATTCACCAAAGAGAACATAGCTGTGAATATCCCGCTTGATCGGCTCAAGGCCACAAAGCACTTGGGGGCTTCATGTTCAAACATAGGTGTATTCACCAAAGAAAACATAACATTACTACCCTTGTGAGCTGGTTTGGAACACCAGGTGTATTCACCAAAACCTTCCGGGTTCTCCTGCTTTGTACAAACTGCCACTCCGCCCGGGTAATCCTGGAATGACAAGCCGTACTCTTGACAGTCAATCTTACATAGACCCTGAACTTGTCAAGGTTAAAACGGCGGTCATGTGAGGCCGGTTTCACAAAGTGTAAAAGGTTAACTCAGTGGCTTGGCGGCCCATGAAAGCCTCAGAACTTTAGGCTTGGCGGCCTATGAAAGCCTCGTTTTCTTGCTTTGCTTGGTTTTTTGAACATTTTTTGGGTTCATCTTGGTACCATATTGACATATGGTTTAAAGTGATTCAGGCCATGCAACCTTAATTTTTACAGCTCATATTTGGGTATGCCCATGGTTTCTGATAACCCGGCCTGGTTTTGGACGATAAGTCGCCAGTATATGATGATATTAAATACTTCAAAGTATTATCTTCTAAGTTTTGGGTTATCACCCTTATTGCATTGGTGTCATAAGCCGGCAGCATGATTCAATATCACAGGTATGATATTTTTGTTATAATTATACATGATTACGTTTAAACAGACCCTGGTCATGAACTATTTTAGTCACCAGTGGTTTTATATCGGGTATTATGACCCGCCCCGCGGTAAACCGCCAGGGCTCTTGTGATCTACTTGTGTGCAGGATAATTCTAAATCTCATCTGCACAAATCAACGTCATTATAAGTATAAAAGGATAGTTTTCCAATGGCAGATCAAACAACGTTGGGCAAAACACAAACGTGCACGAGGGCATGGCAGATCAAAGTTTTTACTAGCCTATTACATGACTCCATGAGCCAAGATGATTAAGTGTTTTCAGAAGATCAAATATATGAACTGCCCATCGGATCAATTGTCTTGGCCTTGACGGCTTGAAGCTTCTGGATCATCCTTCTCCGGTTCTTCGTCCTCCTCTACTGTCTGGAAGTTTGGTGATGACCAATCGATGCCACACAAGGCTTGGAATTCAGCTTCGTCATTCGGATGGTTCAACTTCAGGAGCGAAAGTATGCTTATGGATTGGTGGAATTAGATCCATCACTTTATAAGCCGGCATGGGCATCTTCTGATTCTCCATGTCATAAGCCGGTTGGTAACTTGAAAGATCAGTTTCCTTGGCAATCAGGCTGGCCAGGGGACGTATCTCCTTCATGCAGGCAGCAAAGTCTTTCTTCTCAAAGGGAGTGCCATCTTATTTTAAGCTTGGATATCCAGTAGCTAAATCGGCCGGGTCTAGCTCTGCTAGCCATGCCTTTGCCTGGCTTAAAGCTGGCACAACACCAGCTCTTGCAGATGACCGCTTTATCTCATTAATCCTCTCAGGCAGAACAAAAAGCTTTTTCAAGACATCACTCAAGAGAGTAGGTGCTTGATTAGTCGGATAAATTGTGTCCAGTGCGCGCTGAGTTCCAGTATATAGTTGCTCAACAAGTGTATAAACAGCCTTCAGCTTCACAAGCATGTCTTGACTAAGATTGGTGCTCCTGGGACCTAAATAATAATTATGGATTGGTTAGAGGCAGTTTCTACCATCAAGGAAGAGATTCAAATTTGATATTAAGGTGACTCACCAAAGATAACATAAACCATCTGGGATACACAGTGTTTTAAACCGGTAAGCTCAGTGGTCACCTCCTGAAGAGCCGCCTCCGCCTTTTCAGCCCGTTGTATAAAGGCAATTTTTTCTTCAGCCCAAGCGCTTCTTTCAACTTCAAAACTGGTCTTCAATTTTTCCGTTTCAGCCAAGCTAAATCGGACTTTTGAGTCCCCTTTGTGGGTATCAGATTCTTGGTGCTCCATCTGGGTTTTCACACCAGTCAATTGCGATTGAAGTTGAGTAGTGGTATCCTGTACATACACCGGTTCAAAATCATGTTCATATTTGGGTAACAGAAATAAAGTCCCAAGCCTTTGCAAGCAAGAGACTTGGCACTTGGGGGCTAATGCATATTTCTTGTGTCTTCTTAACTATTTTATGATGATCCGTTTGTGCCGCAAACGATCACAGCCGGCTCATGGGGGCTACACAAGTAAGATTTGATTCATAAACAATGATGAACATGACCGACTCATTCATGCTGATTAAACTGGCCATGTCAACTTCAAGTAGACTAGGGGGCTGACAAGATATGCATAACTCATTAAAGAAGGAGTTCATACCTCAAATTTTTGATGCATCTACTTCACCATGTCAACTTGAAGATCGCAGCTGGTGTGCACTTGATTGAGATAACCAGAGAATACTTCACCAATGCTCAGTTGAGAATAGTTGGCAACGTCAAATCTCACCTTTTGTTTCTCAACATATTCTTCTTTGGTGTCACATCCCTAGTTCTAGTATGCTCAAGGCTAGCTAGTCATTTGTGCATCATGTTTAAATTCCATTTAAATTTGAAATGAGGATTTGTGAAACCCTCAGAATCATTTTTGTAAATGACCCAAATAAAAATTGCTCCAAAAAGGTCCAAGAAAATGCTCATGTTGCTCTCTGAAAATATTGGACAGAGATAAAAATCAAACCAATATTTTTAAGGGCCCATAAGTATTTATTTTGGGCATTTGGAATTAATGCATAAATATCTGCATTGGATATATGTTTGTTATATATATATAATATATGTCCAAAAATTATGCCATTTGTTGAGGAGCTCTGGAATAATACCACTAGTTCCTACAAAAATTGGCATAAGTAAATAAAATGATTTAGTATTATAATTAAATCAAAACAAATGTCAGAAAAATAGAAAGAAAAACAAAACAGGAGAAAACCTACCTGGTCCTTACCTCCCTGTGCAGCCTGGCACTGTGCGGCTTGGCCTGGCCCAGCAGGCCGGCCCAGCCCACCACCGCCGTCGTCCTCCTGGCGCCAGTCGGCCAGGCGTGTGGCCGACGCGCGCGCACGGGCAGAGCGCCATGCCACCAGCTCGCCTGCCTGCCTCCCCTGCCAGCGCGACGCCGCGATGCCTCTTCTCGGTGCTGCCCCGATCCCCCTGGCCTCACCCCCTCTCTCCCGTGCCTTTCCCCTCCTCTGGCTCCCTCTCCCTCTCTTCACCGAGCGAACCGGAGAGCGCCGCTGCTCGCCGCAGTGGCCACCGACCACCCCTCGCCCTGCCGCTGCGCTAGAAGCTCCGCCACATCGCCGGCTACCTTTCCGTCAAGCCACGCGCCTCGGAAGGCCCTGGAGAGTCGCCATCACCTCCGTCTTCATCTCCGGTCGCCGGAGATCGTCTTCGCCACCCCGCCGTCTTCAGCGCGTCCCCGAGCTCGCCGACAAGCCCGTCGAGTCCGCCGTGAGCATCTCCCCGTTTCCCCTCTCTTCCCCCCCTCATTCCCGCGTCGTAGCCGTCGTTTCCACCGTGGCTGAAGCCATCGCCGCCGCAGCTCCTCGCCGTCGTGGCCACAGGTGCGCGCGCTCACAACGGAGCGCCTCACCGTGCTCAGGAAGCTCCCAGGAGCCTAACGCACACACCCACTCGCCCTCTCGTGCACCGTAGCGCCGAACCCAACCCCGACCGAGCTTCGGCCGCCGCCGAGCTCGTCGCCGACGCCACTCCGGCCACTCCCCGACCGAGCCACCACCACAGTTGGATGCGGACGAGCGTCCGCATCCCGTAGTTGTGCTTCGCGCGCTAAACGGAGCCCTGTGGGCGATTTCCGCGGTGCCCCGCCGTCTCGGGCCTTGCCGGCGGCTTAACGCCGGTGAGGTTTGACCCTTTGACCCCACCGGCCGTTAGGTGGGCCCTGTGGGTCAGGTGATTAGCTTAAGGCTAATCACCATCTATCTAACCCTGACGCTGACAGTGGGCCCCCGCGCCCTAATATTTTAATTAGATTAGTATAAAACCCCTGATTAACCCTTAGACACTGACGTGTGGACCCCACACGTCAGGTTTGACCCTAGTCAGCCGCAGTTGACCTGCTGACATCATGCTTACTCAATGCTGACGCAATACTGATTTCTGGAATTATTTTAATTCAGGAATTCCAGAAAATTGGTAAAACTTCAAAAATTCATAGAAATTCAACCGTAGCTCAGATTGAAATAATTTATATATGAAAAATTATCAGAAAAATGCAATCTTTCCATTTGTACTAGTTTCATGCATGACAAACCAACTTATACATGCTGTATAGGTGAAAACATATAAATGGCATATATAAGAGCTTAATTTGGAGTTGCATTTGAACTCTTGGTTCAAATGAACTTCAACCAAATGATTACTAGATGCATTAGCACAAACCACATCACATCTTCATGCCATGTTCATGCATCATATTGTTGCATATGCTTGTGTTTTGATTGTCGACACCGTTCCTTCTCGGTAGGTCCTGCTCCTGAGAGTGTTCCAGAGTACCTGTCTGAGGAGTAGTGCCCCTTGTTGATCTACCAGGCAAGCAAACTCCCTTGTTCATTTCGATACAATCCTACTCTCTCGCTCCTGCTCTCAGTTATTGCATTAGGACAACAACGATTCATCTGCTACTTTGTGCTGCGGTAGTTGAACCCATTCCTCTGCATGGCCTGTCATTGCCACAGTAAATAGTTGAAACCCACTAGCATGTGTAGGAGTTGATTGAAGCCATTGTTGTGTTCCTACCATGCTATGCCTGCTATTGCTTAGAGTGTGTCAGGTCTGATTCATTGGGAATGAATTGGAGTACAGTGCTATGTTCTGATGCTGAGAGTTAAGTGTGTGAACACGATTTGATAAAGGTAGCGGTGAGAGGCCATGTAGGAGTACATGGTGGGTTGTCTCACTGGAACCGTCCTTAAGCACTGAGTTCTATG
Organism: Triticum dicoccoides; assembly: GCF_002162155.2. NCBI lineage: Eukaryota > Viridiplantae > Streptophyta > Magnoliopsida > Poales > Poaceae > Triticum > Triticum dicoccoides. The sequence continues at coordinate 174,372,687 of NC_041387.1, read as the reverse complement.
TATGTTGTCCAATGACTCGATACTACCACACATTGGGATCCTTAATTGACTCTCTCGACTTATTAACCAACTTGGTCTCTGTCCAGGAGTCGCAACTAGTTTCTGGTGTTTGTAGGTAGTGCTATTTTTCTACCAAGTGGCACCCGGCAGGGTGGGCTTGGGACAGACTAGGCACACGTGGCCTGGTGTACCAAGTGGCACCCGGATGGTGGGCTCGGGAACCCTGCACACATCGTTTGGGGCCGTGAGCGACACCCCGGCCGGATCTCCTTGCGGATGGAACCCGAATAGGCGATAAACCCGGGCTAGAGTCTTGTGTGGTTAGTCAGGTCGTGGCCGACACCCTCGCCAGGTTTCTGCTTGAAGGTTGCCGAGATACATGACGTGTACATGGAGGTAAGTGGCGAGAGCGTGTGTGAAGAAGTACACCCCTACAGGTTAACATGATCTATTCGAATAGCCGGGTCCGCGGTTATGGACTTCTTGGATGCTTACATGGTACATAGATAACTTGAAGTGGATACTCTAAAATGCTCAAGACAAGTGTGAGTGCTATGGATGGCCTTCTCATAGGGAGACGGGGATGAATCCATAGTAGTGTATTGTGTGGTGATTAGTGGACTCGTGTGCGCCATATCACCTCAAAGAAGTTCTGGTAGTCGTAAAACGGGATAGCCACAGAGTCAAAGCTGGCTTGCTGCAACTAAACCCCACATTACCTTCTTGATACAAATGCATGTATGATAGGATCTGATGTAAGTCTTGCTGAGTACCTTTGTACTCATATTGCTTTATTTACGTTTTTGCAGCGGAGACTTTGGTCTTACTAGTGTTCTCGTGGACTTCGACAAGTAGCTTGCACCTCAGCTACGATCTTGATCAGACGTTGTAGATAGTCAGGCTCTTCAGCCTTTTTCATTTGTAGATGTCTGTACTCAGACATGTAATGCTTCTGCTTGTTGCTTGTATGCTCTGTATGATGGGTCCTTTGACCCCTCTTTGCAATAAATGTTATGATGGCTCTTTGAGCCTTATCTATATGAGTTGTTGAGTTATGCTGTGATGCCATGTTGTACAACACATACTTGCATGTTATGCGTACGTGTAATGTGTATTGCTATGTGTGGGATCTGACTATCTAGTTGTTTATCCTTAGTAGTCTCTCTTACCGGGAAATGTCTCCTAGTGCTTCCACTGAGCCATGGTAGCGTGCTATTGCTCCGGAACACTTAGGCTGGCCAGCATGTATCCTTCTTCGTTCCTGTGTCTGTCCCTTCGGGGAAATGTCACGCGATGAATACCGGAGTCCTGTTAGCCTGCTACAGCCCGGTTCACTAGAGTCCTGTTAGCCCAGTGCTACAGCCTGGATTCACTCGCTGATGACCGACACGTTCGATGCTGGGTCATGGATGCCTGTCCCTGTAAGTTTGTGCCACTTTGGGTTTACGACTAGCCATGTCAGCCCGGGTTCTTTGTCATATGGATGCTAGCGACACTATCATATACATGTGCCAAAAGGCGCAAACGGTCCCGGGCATGGTAAGGTGACACCCGTGGGAATACCGTGCGTGAGGCCGCAAAGTGATATGAGGTGTTACATGCTAGATCGGTGTGGCATAGAATCGGGGTCCTGACATTTGGCGAAGTGTTTGGCCAAGACAGTAGGTCTTCCCGGCTCTCTAAATCCGATGCTAGTAATAATCACATCATCAGCATGTGTTTCAGCCGGTTTAATTGCGCTTGATGATTCAGTATTCAAAGGATTGTTTGTCTGGTTAATGGTAGAGTCAGGAATTTCTGGTGGAATGTCAAGAACAGGTTCTTCTTGTTGTGGTGCAGAGGTGTCACACACAAGAATTTGTTGCTCCGGTTCATGGGCTTTGGGGTCTTCGGCTGGCTTAGTCACCTTTGCCTTCTTGCTGGTTTTTGCTTTTCCACTGCATGAGTTATGAGAAGTCAGTACAAAGATAAGAACCTGAGGAGGAAGCAAATAATAAGTAATTGTTATTACCCAGGAGCAGTTTTGAAAGCCAGCAGCTCGGATTGTGATGAGTCACCAGAAGAGGAGCGAGAAGTCTCCTGATAATTTGAATCAGAAGAATTAAGTGGTCGACGGATGAGACCCGCCAAAGGATAAAAGGAGTTTAAATCGGGGATGACCTCGTTTTGATATTTCCTTGGAGTGTTGGTAAGCTAGAAGATAATTCTTCACCTCCGCTGGTCCGAGTCTGTCGCCGACTCTTGTGCTGCTGTTGCTTCAAAATAACGTGAGGATCCAGATGAGCTAAGGGGTGTGAAAAGCTTAATTTTTGGGTTACTCTTCGAATTTTCTGTCTTGTCAAAGGCTCGGAGTCGGAGGAAAGGATAGTTACCTCTCCCTCGCCAGCTTGACTGGCCCCCGTGTCATCCTGATGATAATCAATGTCAATAAGATAGTTGAAAAAGGAGCCAAGAGAATCAAGAGCTACCTCTGACTCAGAGCCGTCGTCGAGTTCAAACAGCTCGGAAGTACTAGATTTCTTCTTCTTCTTCTTGGCGGTTTTCTTGGCAGCCCTGGCCTTTTTGGCGGCTTCATGGTTATATTTATTTTTCCAAAAATCAGAGTCAGCCTGTGAAAGTCATCAAAGTTGAGTTAAAAGAATATTGGAGTAATGAAGGTAAAGTAAGTAATTTAAAGACTCACCTCTGGTGGCGGGTTAAGTTTGCAGAAAGGGTTCACACCGACTTTGCTACTGTCTTACAGATCTTCATTCAGAAGGCTCTTTGTCATTTCATTGATTGCCTCATCAGTTAAACGCACGGAGCTGTGGCATAGTGGATCCTTTTTACCACCCATGTAAGTACACATTAAGCCGGATTGGCGACTCAAGGGTATGATCCACCAAGCAACCCAGCATCAAACTAAGTCAATGCCAGTTAAACCATTTCCCAGCAGAGCCTTGACCTTTGCAATGGTGGGGGCGAGCTTTGCACGTTCAACAACGGTAAGCTTCTCAGGAAGATGATGTTTTGAGTCGATACGCTGGGCACGTTAGCCTGGCAGTGGATTCTCGTTAGCCGGAGAGGTATCTTTGCAATAAAACCATGTCTGGTTCCAATCTTTGGGGTGACTCGGCAAGCGAGCATAGGGGAAGATAGCATCTCTTCTTTGTTGATTGAGATCCCGCCAAGTTCCAAGCTGGGTCCGTTCGTAAACTCATTTTGGCGGTTCAAATAAAAGTATTCCCTAAACAGTTCAACACTGGGCTCCTCTTGAAGGTATACTTCACAGAAAACTTGAAAATTGCAGATGTTTGACACGGAATTGGGTCCGATGTCTTGAGGATGAAGCTGAAAGAAGTGCAGAACATCTCAGAAAAATTTAGAACCGAGCGGCGAGAAGCCCCGATTCATGTGATCAGTAAAAACAATGACCTCATCATCCTTTGGCTGAGGTCTTTCTTCTTCTAGATTGGGGGCACGACAATGCATGACAGTTTTTTCTGGTAAATAGTTGGTTTTGACAAAATCTTTGAGCGTGTCCTCAGTGACAATGGAGGGAACCTAATTACATGAAGTGGCTGTCTTCAGCGGCATTGTGAAGAAAGAAGCCTAAAAGAAAGAATAATTTTGCCGGTTTAAGTTGATTCATTAAGTCGGAGGTAAAAAACTACAGTACATATTCAAAGTGGTTGCTTAAAAGGGGCCTAATGATATATGACTAGCTATAACTGGTGATGTAAGGCGCCATGACGATACTGACAGTTAAGATCTATCAAGAGAAATTTTTTGCTAAGTGATGGACAAACAGATTTCACAAACTGAAGCTATAATTTTGGATCAGTGGCAGTTCAAAAAATGCAGTAAATTCTAAACCTAAAGCGGCTGCAGAGGAGTTCGTGTGCTTCGATGAGATCTTCTATGAAGGAAAAAGTATTCTGATATTAAAAACAAAGGCTAAACTGCTACCGCACGAGTTTTATATTACATTCATATCAGAAGCCACTAGGGTTGAAGAAGAAAGCAAAGAACAAATAAGAACACCGAAGAACAAGGCTAACCCTAATGCAGATCTGACGAATAGGGAGATGAACACTTATAGATGCAGATGGACTGCGGTGGAGCGCCGACGTTTTCTGGACCAGTCAAGTTGATGCAGCGGCCTGAGTTGGTGCAGCGGTCAGAGGACGGCAGCGGCGAAGCTCGAGGCGGTAGGGGAGTCGCGAGAGGAATAAGAAGACGAGAAGGCAAGGGGGAAATGAAAGGAGGGTTGTTTGACCCTATTTATAAGGAGAAGGGTAACAGGTGGGCATGAAAAACGAGGAGGCCAAAGAATGATTATCCAGCTGTTTGGACGCCTCGATTTTCGGAATGGTTATGAAAGATAAAGATCTGTTAAGATATATTGGATATTGTGTAAAATTAATGGTAGATGACATCATGGCGGGTTACCACAATCGCATGAGATGACATCATGGAGGGTTATGAGATCTCACACAAATAAAGAAAGAAGGATTTTTTCTAAGTGTTGAAGATTGACATGAACAAGTTCAAATCAATCTGGGGCCTAATGTTGGGGATATGACTATTAGGTATGACCCGCAGGAGGGTGCCGAGTTATACCTATGGCGGTTCATCAATACAAAGCCCATGAGGATGTTGAAGATGGCGGTTCATGAAGCGAAGGCCCAAGGGCGACTTAAGGCCCATAGGGGTAAACCGCCATATGTGTATGATTTATATTGTAAGGCAGGTACATTTAGTCACCGAGCCGGACACGTTATTTATGAGCCGGTCGGGACTCCGCGACCCACTGGGCGTCAACCTGTGCATATAAAGGGACGACTCGGTGGTGGTTCAGGGCAAGAGACAAGAGATCGAAAGCTAGGTCAAGCGTATTCGCTCCCTGGTAATCGAGACATAAGCAATACCACCTCAAACTGGTCTAGGACTTTACCTTCACCGCAAGGGGCCGAACCAGTATAAACCCTATGTGTCCTTTGTCCCGTTTAACCCCTTTAAGCTAACCTAGTTGTGATGGCTCCACGACTAAGTCCTCACACTAGGACATCTGCCGTGGCAATTCCACGACAAACTATACCTTGCTCTATCAAACAAAATTATGTCAAAATTGCTTTATGTGATCTAGGAGATGGTGTTAGTGTTATTCCTTTCTCCTTATATAAAAGACTTGATTTGAATAAACTCACACCTACTGAAATATCTTTGCAAATGGCTGGCAAATCAACTGCCATACCTATCGGTATTTGTGAGGATGTGCCCATTGTTGTTGCAAATGTTACTATCTTAACTGACTTTGTTATTCTTGAGATGCCCGAGGACGACAACATGTTGATTATCCTTGGTAGACCATTCTTGAATATTGTAGGCGCTGTTATTGATTGCTATAAAAGCAAGGTCATTTTTCATGTCAATGGCAATGAGCATATGGTGCATTTTCTGAAGAAGCAATTCCAAGTGAATGGTATTAATGTTACTGAAAAATATCTGACACTCACTATTGGAAGTTTTCGACTACCTCTACCTACTACCAAAAATATATATGAAATGCTTATTGTTGGGGACATGCATATTCCTGTTGAGATAACTTAGTGTTTTACGAAAGTTCTTCAGTTTCATGCTAATCGGAAGTGGTTGTTAATAAGACTTGATCAACCTTATTAATTGATCATTTTTGAGAGGTATGAAGTTGATGAATTTAGTAAGCACAACCTTCTGCTACCAACTTTTGTTTTCTGTTTTTCTTAGTTAAATGAAAGAAAATGTCATATTTTGTCTATTTTCTGGACTTCTTATGCAATAAAAAAATGACCAAAAAATAGAAGTTCTCAGAATGCCCTGAAAATTTAATACGATTTTTTCTGAATACTTCTGAATTTCTAGTGCAAAAAACATTAGAGGGGGTGCAACTGGTGACCACAAGACACTAGGGCGCGCCAGCAACCCCAGGCGCGCCCTGGTGGGTTGTGGTCCCCACATGGGTCCTGTCGGTGTCAAAACCGGCGGATATTGGGTAGGGGGTCCCGAACTGTGTGTCTAGGCGGATGGTAATAGGAGACAAGGGACACGATGTTTTTACCCAGGTTCGGGCCCTCTCGATGGAGGTAAAACCCTACTCCTGCTTGATTAATATTGATGATATGGGTAGTACAAGAGTAGATCTACCACGAGATCGGAGTGGCTAAACCCTAGAATCTAGCCTATGGTATGATTGTTGTTCGTCCTACGGACTAAAACTCTCCGGTTTATGTAGACACCGGAGAGGGCAAGGGTTACACAGAGTCGGTTACAATGGGAGGAGATCTTCATATCGTATCGCCAAGCTTGCCTTCCACGCCAAGGAAAGTCCCATCCGGACACGGGACAGAGTCTTCAATCTTGTATCTTCATAGTCCGGGAGTCCGGCCAAAGGTCTTAGTCTAGCCATCCGGACACCCCCTAATCCAGGACTCCCTCAGTAGCCCTGAACCAGGCTTCAATGACGACGAGTCTGGCGCGCAAGTTGTCTTCGGCATTGCAATGTTCCTCCTCCGAATATTTCATAGAAGATGTTGAACACCAGGGTAGTGTCCGGCTCTGCAAAATAAGTTCCACATTCCTTCATAGAGAGAATAATATTCGTATCAATCGGATCTGCTGACGTATTCCGTGGCGTGACATCATGCCACAGCCAGGCTCTTTATTCATTTTATTGTTCCACCTCAGCGCATTTAGCGAGGCGGTTTCCCTGGCACGTCTTGTCAAAGCAGAGATCGTGTCCCCTTATTTCGGGATTCTCATCAATACGGGTGTGGGTAACCCAACCGCGCCATTAACCGCGGCGCTTGGGGGATAAGCGAGTTTTATTAGGCCGGTGGGGGGCTCGTAGTTTTGGACGCCCATATAAGGGGATAAGAATCCGCCCTTTCCATTCACGCCCTCTTCCTCCTCTGCTTATCCGTCCCTGCGCGCTCGAGCTCCAGCGCCCAAGCCCGCACTTCCCACCTCAACCTTCTCCAACCATGTCAGGAGCGGGAGGTAGATGGATGGCCTCCTCCGTCATGGAGGGACAAATCAAAAACCTGAGGAAGGCCAGATACTTGTCTAACGACATCGCGCACTGGCTCCCAGATGCGGGGCAACTCATCCCCACCCCCAGGCCCCATGAGAGGGTTGGTTTTCTTCCCCATTTCCTCCGCGGACTGGGTTTTCCTCTTCACCTGTTCGTCCGGGGGCTCATGTTCTACTACGGCCTGGACTTCCATGATCTGGCCCCGAACTTCATCCTCAATATCTCAGCGCTTATCGTCGTGTGCGAGGCCTTCTTCCGCATCCAGCCCCACTTTGGCCTATGGCTGAAGATCTTCAGCGTCAAGCCGAAGGTCGTGCAAGGCCGACAGGCGGAATGCGGAGGCGCCATGGTGGGCAAGATAGCCAACGTCACCTGGCTCGAGGGTGCCTTCGTGGAAACCATCAAAGGGTGGCAATTTGGGTGGTTTTATATCACCGAGCCGCGTGACCCTGAATGGGCAGCGGCCCCTGAATTTCGATCCAGCATCCCCACCCGTCTCACATCTTGGAAAGAGACGGGCCTGTAGTGGGGCAATCCGGAAGAGGTGACCGGACTCCAAACCTGCATCCGAGACCTGGTGACCAAGAAGGTCAAACTTGTCAACATGGTCCAGGTCATGCTCTTCCGCCGGATCCTCCCGTGTCAACGACGGGACTTTAATTTGTGGGAGTTTGACCCGGCCCGTCACCAGACTCTATCCCGACTCTTTGAAACGAAGCACGAGGACGCCTGGAAGGTGCTTTTCAAAAGCTCCGAGGTCTCCCCTCCCGTCACCGAGAATCGCGGGTTCTGCGCCAAACGTCAAGCCTCCGAAGTAAGCTTACCTTTAGTCCCTTACGGGATATCCGAATTTCATAGTGTGACCTTATGTGGGATCTAAACTCCCGTTCCTTTGACAGGATTGGAAGAGGACATCCGGAAAATTTGACTGTCCGACCCCTTTTCCCGAAGGCCCAGTAGACGCACACTTAGCGAAGCTACTGGTTCCGGCACCCCACGTGGTGCCGGAGAAGAAGGCTAAGGAGAAGGCCACGGGGACCCGAAAGAGTTCCCGGCGCCCGGTGTCATCGGATTTGCTCGACGACTCCAACGCACCCCCCGCCTCCGAAGATGAGGAGGAGGAGGAAGAAGAAGATGCCTCTCCCCCTCCAACGGGGGGAGGAAAGAAGAGAAAGGCCGCCCCAACTGGGGAAGCCGGAGGGTCCAAGAAGGGTAAGACCCTTCTGCCGGACTACGCCCCCGACACCGGAGACGGCGAGGAGGACTAGCCCTCCAGGGTCAAGCCCCTGGCAAAATCGTAAGTGTCAGGCTACCCGAATGACTTATTGCACTCCTTTATTATTTGATAGCTTCTAACACCGAAGCTAATCATACAGTCCGCCCAGAGCTTAGCTTGGCGATTCGTCGAGCGGATCTCTGAATTCGTCGGATGTGAATAGCGCTTCACTTCCGACGGCCTCCTCCCCTCTCCCTACAGACGGCGCGGAGGTGGAGTCCCATAGGGGACAAAACCAGGAGGAGGTGGTCCTAGAAGCGCCACAAGGCGACCTTCCGGACTCCCAACCCAAAGGGAGTAAAGCCCCGGAGGGATCTAAGTCCGGCCCTGGGCCGGACACTGCTCCGGAACCATCAGTGGTTCAAGAGCCTGACAGGCGGCGCCTTCACAAGAAGGGCAAGTCCGCGACACCGGCGACTTCCGTCCACCCGGAGGCGCCAGACAATTTGCTGGAGGCGCTCAACGACGCCTCTATCGACGAAGAACACCGCACTGTTATGAGCGCGGTGATTCAGAAGGTTCAGTCCGCCAAGAGCAGGCTGACGGAAGCCTGCACAAGCCTGTTAACGGGCTTTGAGGTATGTGTTCAAAAACATATATAAAAAATGTTACCGCATAGACAGTAGCCCCTGATGCTTAGTTCGGTGTTCGGAAAGAAAACTTGAACTAAGGATCTTAAAAGATATACGCAGGAATCTAATAGAAATATGTCAATATGGGAATGCAGGCTGCGCTGCTGACCTCTGCCGCACTGACTGCGAAGGTCAATGCCTTGAAGGAAAGCCTCAAGTGGTCCGAGAGCGAGCTCGGCCGTGCCAAGAAGCAGCTCGAGGATAAAGAGGGTACGTAGCACCTCCTGTAAATGTATATAGAAATACTTGGTTGCATAATAATAACAGGACCAACGTTAATGTTGTAGGAGCCACGACCAAGGTGGCGACCCTGAAAGAGGCGGTTTCGAAGGCCGAAAAGAGTGCGGCCTTGGAGCGCACCAAGCGAGAGAAGCAGGAGGCGCGGGTGATGGAGGTGCGGCAAGAGCTCCAGGCTCTCGTGAAAAACACGAGAGTTTGGAGCGTGACTCGAAGACTCGAGAGTCCGAGCTTGCCTTGGCTCTTGAGAGTGCCAAGACCGCTAAGGCCGAAACCCAGAAAGCCCTTCAGGAGATCGAGGCGATGAAGAAGATAGCGACGGGTAAGGCATTCTTTATGCAAAGCAAAAATATAAAAGTTAATTATCTGCTACTTACCCGAATCCGGAGCTCTCCATGAGCATTCGCCGATCTGCCCCGTAGTGTGTCTGATGCCGCCGCATACTACCAAGCCGAAGAGGGGAGCTCAACGGAAAAAGTGTTCTGGTCTCAGTATGCTGAGGCCGAACATCCGGTGCCCCTGAGCGACCAACTGAAGCAGCTGGTTGAGCTCCACAAGGTGGCCGAACAGGCCATGAAGGGCCTCATAGCTCGGCTATGGCCTGGAGAAGTCATGCTTGGGAGCTACTTCGGTCTGCTGCGGCGGCTGGTGGACGCGTGTCCGTGGATTGAGGTTGTTAAGCGCTCCGTTTGTATTGAAGGTGCCCGTTGGGCCCTTGCCCGTGCTAAGGTGCACTGGGGCAAGCTAGACGCGGAGAAGCTGTTGACGGACGCGCCACCGTCGGGCAAGGAGTATCGTACGCCCGAGATGTATTACAATGGCGTTCTGAAGGGTGCCCGCCGCATAGCGGATGAGTGCTCCAAAGATGTAATTTTTGAGTAAACTCGCATTTGTTATCCTATACGCTGAAGCTTTGTTCATATGCGTTAAGCAACGCTTGTTAATTTAAAATATTACCTTCTGTGCGGCCATTTATCAAATCTAAGAGATGCAAGTCGTGGGCTTCGACCCCCATGCCACGAGTGCTGGGGTGTTCGGGATAAACCAGAGTGCTCTTGTTCCCATTCTTGGGTCCATCTAGGGAGGTGTTCAGCACAGCGAACCAGGCCGTCGGACTTATAATGCTTTATCACTCTCACTTAGCCATAGAATTCTATAATTTTAAATTTCGGTAAAGCCCCTAGTATTCGGAAGACCGAGTTCGGGGTGCTATCCACGCCTAGGATGGATAAGTCCGGTTCCTCGCTTGAAGCGACATAAGTCTTCAAGGACTCGAAAAAACCTCGCGAGCAGCGACCGGTCTCTCGCACTATCATGACAATCAATTTTAGCTTTCTCTACTGAGGTGTTAACCCAGCTCAATTGGGGCACAATCGCAGTAGTTCTCCCAGCGCTACCTTAGCCAACAATGCGGAACGTAAGGTACCAAAACATGGGAGCCGGGCAAACCCAACTATTGACCAAAGACATGATTCGGAGCCGATGCATATAGTGCTATAAGTTCGGGGTGCCGCACTTGTTAGAGTGTTCGGTCTTCTCACACCACGTTATGGGGTGTTGTAAGCCCCTGATGTATTATCCGCACCAAAGTGTACGGTTGCATAGTGTCATGACTGAACATATTTGCATATAAAAATAGATAAGTACAATAATAGGTAAGAGCTATGTATTGTTTATTAAAAAAGGGCTGCTGCGAAAGCAGAACGATACAAAAAGTGCGGTAAGCAAGAGATGGGAGTATTTGACATATTCCCCTTCAGGGGCAAGCTGCAGGATTGTAAGAGAAACATGTATTAAACTCGTTATAGAGACCACCTGGACTTTTGACGTGGCTTGCTTCCTCCCTGGCTATTGCATCGTTGGTTCGGCGAGAGTATTGCCGGACAGGCCTTCCGAATAGTTGGGTCCTGAAAGTGTGTGAAAAGGAAAACTGCGAAATAGGGAGCCCCTTAGTGCGGTTGAGCCGCATTCTGGGCATGCCGTTGTTGTGTGTAATGATATCCACCTTGCAAAAGCGTTTCAATATGCGGGTCTATCCTTGGTGGGACCTTCGAGTTCCTTTTGGATAGGGTCGCATATTGGGCGTGACAAGTTGGTATCAGAGCCTCGACCGACCATAGGAGCCCCCTTGATTGTTGGCCGTTGTTGAGTCTAGAAGAAAACTATTTTGAGTCTTAGGATTATATATATCAGAGAGTAGGATTCTTTTTACTCCTCAGCCCCTTCGTCGCTCTGGTGAGGTCTCTTGACGTAGATGTTTTGACTTTCCTCTCCTAAAATTTCACTAAATTTTTTTAGGATCACGCGGGTATCTTGGAATCATTCTGATATTCTTATGACGAGAACATTGTTCTTGGTGCCTCCTGTCTTTTATGTGGTAGTGACCCGGGGAGTTGAGCTCCGAGGTATTGTCGTCATAATTTTATCGTTGCAGTTCTGGAATACCTGAGTTTTGCCAACATCGAAAATCTCTTTTATGCAGTTGTTGGTGAGATAACCTCGACGCCACCCAGTACTGCGGAGTTCGGGAGTATTGCCATAACTCGTATAACAGATGCTTTTTGAAGGTTGAGGTACACGATTTCCGAAGGTTTATTGGTTATGTGTTGACGGATGTATACGGCTGGATGTAGGGATTGTTAGTTTGGGTGAGATATATTGCTTCCCCCGTATCCCCAACACCTGATTGCATAACCAGAAAGTTTCGGGAGTTTATAGGTGGGAATTCAAGTAGCTCCTAGATTATCTTTCTGACATATGCCTGATATGGGATTGGGTAAATCTCTATCATATGTATTTGTTCCGGCTTATTCTGCAAGCCAAATCCTTTGTTTTGTTTTGAGTTGTGGTATTCGAGTTGCTTCAATGTCAAGTGTTGATTCCATACCTTTCCTAAGTGGTGTTCTCATATTTCTATGAGGGTGGTAATCCTTCTTGATCATCGAGATTGTCATCCCAATTCTTTCCAACCGGTGTGCTTCTCTTCAAGTGGATCCGTTCATTTTCAACATCCGCAAGATCAACTCTAAGTTTTCTCACCGGTGTTTGTTTCATCCGTCCCCAAGTTGCCTTTGTTTTCCTGCCCTCCCACCCTTTTTCTTCAAGGACTCAGATTTCTTAATCATGTATCCTTTTATTTGTGGGAAGTCTCTTCATTCTTTTCTTTCAATGTTCTTATCCGGTGATTTCCCATGAAGATGCTCAACAATTTCAAGTTTATTATTCTTCGTTCTCTTTTCTTCTCCGGCGGATCCAATTCAAGCTTTCGATATTCATCATATTCCTTTCCTCGTTTCTTATGCTTTCTCATGCTGATGCACCTCTTAATCATTCACTTCTTCCTATTCATTTGTTCTGGAGTGCTGAAGATATCTCAGAAGATTTGAGTTTCCATTCTTAATCCATTCAAGCTATTTGAAGATTGTTATCTCATTCAAGCCATTTAATTCAACCGGTGCAATCCCCCCTTTTCAATCAATCATTCAATGGTATATCTTTTTAGTGGGCCCTAACCCACAGGTCTTTTCCCAGGATCTTACCTGACTCTTCTAATTTTCGTGGAGCCATTCCCAAATTCTTTTTGAAGTTTGACATAAGGATGAATTTCATCAGTCAGATGTTTTCCAAGATCGATTCCAAATTATTTTTCAGTGTTGGCTCAACCTCTTTGTTTTTCTTTCTCCTAGAGTATCTCAACAATTCATGGTGGTTCTCATCTTCATTCTCAACATTTGAAGACCGAAGAAGGATTTCTCTTGAATCTTGCTCCATTCTCTTCAAGATTCATGGTTCTAGCTTCATTCCATCCTCATAATTGTTTTTGATTGTGACAATTCTTTTCTTTCCATCCGGAGCATTTCATGAATTGTTTCCATTTCTTTCCTCCGAAGGCCATCAGGTCATAATTCTTCATTCTCAGCGTGTAGCTATCGTTCTCCAAATCTTATCGGTGAATCGTTCAATTCACCTCTAATCAGTTCATGGCCTCTTCGTTCTCATGTATCTAAATCCCCTCATGTATCATTTCATTCGTTCTTTCCAATCCTCCCGGTGATTCGTCGAAGACTTCTTCAAGTTAGCGCTATATCTCTCTTCAATCGTTTCTACGAGAATAAGTAGTATGCAAAATCCATTGCTTGTCATCAATTTAATTTGATGAAGGATAAGCATACAATAAATCTTATTTTTATTTTTCCTCAAAGTGAGTAATCCCTTCCTACGGAGTTTGTTCTTGATGAATAAATTCTAGTTTCAAGTGTTTTCATCTTTTCTTTTCCGGAGTTCAAGTTTCCTCGGCCATTTCGTCGGAACCTCCATCTAAGTCGCCGCAAGCTTTCATCTTATTCTTTCATCCTTCATTCTATCTCATCATCCTTTTGTTACCGGAGTTCTTCATGGAGGTTCTACATGGTGGTTCATCAAATATTTCATTCATTCGCGAAGCTTTCTTCAGGATTTTGTTGGAGGAGCTCAACCATTCTTCTTCTTGCATTTCGAAGTGCAATTCTTTCGACCTTATCTTTTGAGGTGGTGTTATGTCACTCTTGACAATTAACCTTGGTGATTCAAGTTGTCAAGATTGAGGTATTTTAAATCCATTAATCTCTTCGTTGGAGTTATCTTGTGTCATATTTCACCTAAAGCCTTCCCTAAGGAATGTTGCTATTGTGGTGCTTATCAATGATCCAAGTTTTCTCCTATCCTCTCGGCGAAAGCAGTTTTCATCTCTTCATTGATCTCAAGCAATCAATTGTTTCTGTTAGTGGCCGGTTGTCACCTCATCATTTTGAGATGTTTTCCATAAGCCCACTACAAGCTTATTCGTTTCGTTGTTGGTTTTCCAACAACTCCGTTATAACCTTCTTGGAAGGGTGCTCTCCAAGTTCTTTTGTGGCAGAAGTTGGCATTTTCTTCTTCATTCTGTTATTCCAATGATCTATATTCTATTCTTTCTTCCGGAGGCATTGTGATGTTGCGATTTTCATTCTTCATCTTGAATTGTGAGGATCATGTTATTTTCGTGCTTATCCATTTAACTGGAGTGTTGTGTCATCTCTTCAAGTTCTTTTCATCTTATCAAGTCTTGCTTCTCTTTTCTACCGGAGTGCTGCCTGCATTCTTTCGTTCTTGTTCCTTGTTTATCTTGTTTCAACCAGAGTGGTTCCAATTCCTTCTTGTCCATTGTACTCGTCATTCATAGCTTTGCAACCTCCAAGGTTCACATGGTGTTCCTTGTTTCTATTTTCTACCGCAGTGCTCTCAATTGTGTTCAACTCCGTTGTGTTCTTTCTTTCAACTTTTCAACCTCTCAAGGTTCTTTGGTTTCACTCTTTTGTCGAAGAAGCAACTTAGTTTTACCTCTTCTCTTCCTCTTTCTTTTCCCTCCGGTGCCATCCTAGATCTCGGGACGAGATCCTCTCGTAGTGATGGAGTGTTGTAACGCCCCAGATACAACTTTTCATAATTGTAACTCCAACTCTTGCCATTTCTAGCGATGTGTTATATTATTTCCTCCGTGGTTGGGTTTTTGTCTTTTGTTTTGCATTTTTGTTCATGTCATGCATTTCATCTCATGTCATCATCCGCATTGCATCTACATGTTTTCATAAAACTCGTAGCCATTCGTAGTTGCCGCGTTCCCCCCTTGCCATCATTGACCAATCCGAGTCCAACCGGGTTTTCTATTCCCTCTTGTCTGGCCGTTTGACCCTCTCTGCACAACCACCGACCCCCTCTTGCGCGCGTCCGACAAATGCCCCAAACCCGACCCCCTCTGTCGTTACCAATGGGCCCGGATCATCCCCAAATGTCTACAAAACATCTCCGTTTTCTTATTTGGGCTTCCCTACCTATTTATTCTCATTCGTCAGATTTTGAACGGATGATCCAAACCCCCTCTCTTTTCCCTATATATAGTCAAACCTTAATCCATTTGAGACCAAACCCTAAAATCTAGGGACCTGTCCCATCCTCCCAGCCACGCCGCCACTCCAACAAATCCCCATCGGGATCCACCCCTCCCCAACCATCGCTCGCCACCAACCAGTGCATCCCCACCTCTCCTCGATTCCAGCCACATCCCTGCTCGATCCTGGAGGGGATCGAGGCCACCAGCAGCCCCGCCGCTGGCTGACCGAACCAGCAGGACCGTCGTGTCCCTCTCCTCTGCTTCCTCCCGTTTCCCTTCTTCCCGTATCTCTCTCACCTCGCGGTCTCTCTCTCTTTTTCTTCTTCAGGGCCAACATGATCTGCGCAGACGCCATGGATGGCCGCCGCCCCAGGCGTTGCTAGGAACCTCCTCGTCGGCGTGATCCCGCGAGTCTCCGTCGCCCGTGCTCCACCACTTCCCCTCGAGCTCCTCCAGTCCACACGGCTCCGTTGCCCCGTCAAGTTCCTGAAGTTGTCTTTGCCTGCTGCTACTTCCTGCATCACCCGCGCTTGCCGCTGCCTTGCGCCACCCGAGGTCTTCCTCCTTGCCGCCGCTGCTCCGGCGAGCAGCACCAGGTCGCGGTGCCCCTGCCCTCCATCTCTCCCTTCTGCTCCCTCCTCTCACATCTCTCTCTCTGTGAACCAGGACGCCGCCGCCATGGCCTCAGCTCCCCGCCCGCCTCCGGCCACGTCCTCGACTGGATCCGCCGGATCCCCATCGCCGCGCTAAGTCCCCTGCGTCGAGCCGCCGCGCCAAGTCCGGCCGCCTCCTCCTCTGCTTCTGCTTCTGATTTGAGCAGGAGGTCGACACCCCGCCTCGAGCCATGACCGCGCGTCGCCTGCGTGCGTTGACCGTGCCCAGGCCCAGCTGCTCCCCTCCGTCGCGCGAGGCCTAGCGCCCCAAGCTGGCCTCCTCTGCAGATGGGCCAAGCCCATGGTGAGAAAGCCCCCCAGCGCCTCCTTTCCCTTCCGTTGGGCTATCAGATTCGGCCCATGTAGTTTTTTTCCTCCGCTGTGAATTTGTCCAATTATCCAGGAGTTTACAGTTTTACAGTAAAGTCCCTAGAGTTCATGCATTTAATAACTCTTCAACCCTGCATCATATCAAAATGTTTTATATATGTAACTTGCTTAAATTTTTGCCTAGTTTCATAATATGTTGTTTTCATCCCATCTTAAAATGCTTAAAATGATATTTGTTTAATTTTGCTTAAATAATATGCTAAAATGATTTATTTCATAACTAAATAACCGTAGCTCCAATTTTAATAAACTTTATATGTAAATGGGATGGAAAAATGCCTAGATTAACATGGTGCACTTTGTTTTATTGTTTAGCAACTCTAAAATTGTGATTAGGGCAGAACAGTACCAAATTCATAATTTGCATATGAGGATTTTCCGGAATTGTTGTTTGTTGTTCCGGCCTCATTTAAACTTGCCTAGATAGGTAGCTTAATTATGCTTCACCTCTTGCCATGTTTAACAACATTTAATATTGTTTGGTAGCTTAAACGAGATTAAACTAAATATGTCAATGTGGTGTTTTTGTCAATATGCAACTCGTTGCATATTGAGCTCCACTTAACTTGTAGTATTGTTTGTTGCACTTTGCCATGCCATCCCTCTTTAAACCGGACATGCATCATACTTGATTGTGCATCATGCCATGTTTACGCTTGTATGTTTACTATGTTGTTTGCTTCTTTCCGGTTTGCTTCTCTCGTTAGCTTCGGTTTCGTTCCGGAGTTGTGAGGATTCGTTCGACTACGTTCATTTGACTTCTTCATGGACACGTTCTTCTTCCTAGCGGGATTTCAGGCAAGATGACTATTACCCTGGATCTCACTACTATCATTGCTATGCTAGTTGCTTCGTTCTATCGCTATGCTGCACTACCTATCACTTGTTCTTCAAGCCTCCCAAATTGCCATGTCAGCCTCTAACCTTTTCACCCTTCCTAGCAAACCGTTGCTTGGCTATGTTACCGCTGTGCTCAGCCCCTCTTATAGCATTGTTAGTTGTAGGTGAAGTTGAAGATTGCTCCATGGTGGACAGGGTTATGTTGGGATATCACAATATCTCTTATTTAATTAATGCATCTATATACTTGGTAAAGGGTGGAAGACTCGGCCTTAAGCCTGGTGTTTTGTTCCACTCTTGCCGCCCTAGTTTCCGTCATACCGGTGTTATGTTCCCGGATTTTGCTTTCCTTACGCGGTTGGGTGATTTATGGGACCCCCTTGACAGTTCGCTTTGAATAAAACTCCTCCAGCAAGGCCCAACCTTGGTTTTACCATTTGCCTCACCACCACCTACTTTCCCTTGGGAGTCACGCTCTCGAGGGTCATCTTTATTTAGCCCCCCGGGCCAGTGCTTCTCTAAGTGTTGGTCCGAACTAGAGCCCTTTGCAGCGCCCCCTCAGGGAAACTTGAGGTCTGGTTTTAGTTGTACGGATTGCTCATCCGGTGTTGCCCTGAGAACGAGATATGTGCAGCTCCTATCGGGATTGTCGGCGCATCGGGTGGTCTTGCTGGTCTTGTTTTACCATTGTCGAAATGTCTTGTAAATCGGGATTCCGAGTCTAATCGGGTCTTCCTGGGAGAAGGTATATCCTTCATTGATCGCGAGAGCTTATCATGGGCTAAGTTGGGACACCCCTGCAGGGTATAAACTTTCAAAAGCCGTGCCCGTGGTTATGGGCAGATGGGAATTTGTTAATGTCTGGTTGTAGATAACTTGACACCAGATCCGAATTAAAATGCATCAAACGCGTGTGTAGCCGTGATGGTCTCTTTTCGGCAGAGTCCGGGAAGTGAACACGGTTTTTGGGTTATGTCTGAGGTAAGTAGGAGTTCAGGATCACTTCTTGATCATTGCTAGCTTAACGACCGTTCCATTTGCTCTCTTCTCGCTCTTATTTGCGTATGTTAGCCACCATATCATGCTTAGTCGCTGCTGCAACCTCACCACTTTACCCCTTCCTTTCCCTTTAAGCTTTGCTAGTCTTGATACCCATGGTAATGGCATTGCTGAGTCCTCGTGGCTCACAGATTACTACAACAACAGTTGCAGGTACAGGTTATGCAATTTCATGACGCGAGAGTGATGTTTGCTTGTTTTGGAGTTCTTCTTCTGCTTCTTCTTCGATCAGGGGATAGGTTCCAGGTCGGCAGCCTGGGCTAGTAGGGTGGATGTCGTTTGAGCTTCTGTTTGTGTTTCATCCGTAGTCGGATGTTGATCTTATGGATGATGTATTGTTGTATTCGTGTGGCATTGTATGCCTTATGTATGTATCCCCATCTATTATGTAATGTTGATGTAATGATATCCACCTTGCAAAAGCATTTCAATATGCGGGTCTATCCTTGGTGGGACCTTCGAGTTCCTTTTGGATAGGGTCGCATATTGGGCGTGACATTGTGCCCCTCCCCTTATGCCCATGGTATCTCTAAGGCGTAATTATGTACGCGTGGTACCAGTATCGCCGTTTGATGGGGGCCGGGGTTGGGGCCGCACTGCTATGCTTGCTAGGAACGTGCCAGCCGGATTTGTTGTAGGTTACTTCGGGCTCGCTTGATGTTGTCCGGACGTTTGGCACCTGGATTGGAGAACTGCCTTGAGAGGCTACTCTGTACTTCCGCTGCCAGGGCCGCCGTGTGATCCTCCGTCCGGAGAGAGCGTTCGGTGTTTCCGTTTACCGTGATGACTCCGCGAGGTCCTGGCATCTTGAGCTTGAGATATGCGTAGTGCGGCACCGCATTGAATTTGGCAAATGCAGTTCGCCCGAGCAGGGCGTGATAGCCGCTGCGGAATGGGACTATGTCGAAGATTAACTCCTCGCTCTGGAAGTTATCCGGGGATCCGAAGACCACTTCGAGTGTGATCGAGCCTGTACAGCTGGCTTCTACCCCTGGTATGACACCTTTGAAGGTTGTCTTTGTGGGTTTAATCCTTGAAGGATCGATGCCCATTTTTTGCACTGTGTCCTGGTAAAGCAGGTTCAGGCTACTGCCGCCATCCATTAGGACTCTGGTAAGGTGGAATCCGTCGATAATTGGGTCTAGGACCAGTGCGGCAAATCCGCCGTGACGGATGCTGGTGGGATGGTCCCGTCGATCGAAGGTGATCGGGCAGGAGAACCATGGGTTGAACTTTGGGGCGACTGGCTCCAGTGCATAGACGTCCTTGAGAGCATGCTTCCGCTCCCTTTTGGGGATGTGGGTTGCGTATATCATGTTCACCGTCCGAACTTGCAGGGGAAATCCCTTCTGTCCTTTGCTGTTCGGCGACCAGGGCCCCTCCTCGTCATCGCTATGTAGCCCCTTGTCTCTGGTCTCGGCACTTAACTTGCCTGCCTGCTTGAACACCCAACAATCCCTGTTGGTGTGATTGGCTGGTTGTTCGGGTGTGCCGTGTATCTGGCACGAGCGATTGAGTATCCGGTCTAAGCTGTATGGGCCCTGAGGGTTTCTTTTGAATGGCTTCTTCCGCTGACCCGGTTTAGAGCCTCTGAATCCGGCATTGACTGCCGTATCTTCAGTATTATCACCATTAATGCGGCATTTATGCTTGTTGCGACGTGACCTGTCGTTGTTATCCTTGGTATCCGAATTGCCGGGGCTCTTGGTTATGTTGTTGCTACGAGCTAGCCAACTGTCTTCTCCCGCGCAGAAGCGGGTCATGAGTGTTGTGAGGGCTGCCATAGACTTCAGCTTTTCCTGTCCTAGGTGCCGGGCAAGCCATTCGTCTCGGATGTTGTGCCTGAAGGCCGCGAGGGCCTCGGCGTCCGAACAATCGACTATTTGATTTTTCTTGGTCAGGAACCGTGTCTAGAATTGTCTGGCTGATTCCTCTGGCTGCTGGATTATGTGGCTTAGGTCATCGGCGTCTGGTGGTCGCACATAGGTGCCCTAGAAGTTGTCAAGGAATGCGGATTCCAGGTCCTCCCAACAACTAATTGATTCCGCTGGCAGGCTATTAAGCCAATGTCGAGCTGGTCCTTTAAGCTTGAGCGGGAGGTATTTGATGGCGTGTAGATCATCACCACGAGCCATGTGGATATGAAGGAGATAATCCTCGATCCATACCATAGGATCTGTTGTGCCATCGTATGATTCGATGTTTACGGGTTTGAAGCCCTCAGGGATTTGATGATCCATTACTTCGTCTGTGAAGCATAGTGGGTGTGCGGCGCCCCTGTACTGGGCTATATCGCGACGCAGCTCGGACGAGCTTGGTCTGTTGTATTCGGCCAGGCCATACTTATTATGTCCGGCGTGACGGCTAGCGTCACGTGAAGCGGGGCGGCCATGCGATCCATAGATCGATCTTTTTTGCCTTGCCTTATTCTCCAAGATGTCTCACAGGTCTGTTGTGTCTCCCCGTACTCTGGTATGTTTTGAGCGGTGTCGGGGTGCGGCTTGGGTTGAGGGCCTGAAGGCCTCTCTATCGCGGCCACGGGGTGGCCGATCGGGTGCATCGTATGCTGGTGATGTAGGTTTAGTTCCTTCCTCCTCAAGTTGGGGAAGCAGCCTGCGCTTTGGGTAGCTCTTGGATGGGCGTTCTAGTTTATACTCTTCGGCCGCCAGGACTTCGGTCCATCTGTCGGCTAGCAAGTCTTGGTCAGCTCTAAGCTGCTGTTGTTTCTTCTTGAGGCTGCTTGCCGTGGCTACAAGTCTGCGTTTGAAACGCTCTTGCTCGACGGGATCCTCTGGCACGACGAATTCATCGTCGTCGAGGCTTGCCTCGTCTTCGGAGGGAGGCATGTAATTGTTGTCCTCATCCTCTTTGTCGGCCCCTCTCTCATGAGGGCTGGCTCCTTTGTCCTCCTGCACTGAATCCTGCTGGAGGGGGTTGTCTTCGGCACTGTCCGGCGTATTGTTATCTCCGGTGCCGGAATCGCCGTTTTTGCTTTGGCGGGACTTAGAGCGGCGCCGCTGACGTTGGCGCTTGGGTTGCTTCTTGGAGGGGTCATCCTCCATTTTCTCCTCGCCATCCCCCGCTTTAGGGGTGTCCACCATGTATATGTCATATGACGAGGTGGCTTTCCAGTTCCCTATAGGCACTGGTTCTTGATCGTCTCCTTCATCGGCGTCCATGCTGTCGATGTCTTCGGAGTCGAAGTCGAGCATGTCGATTAAATCGTCGACAGTGGCTACGAAGTGGGTGGTGGGTGGGCTACAAATTTCTTCGTCGTCCGCGTCCCAACCGTGTTGGACGTAGTCCGGCCAGGGCTCTCTTGACAAAGAGAGAGACTTTAATGAATTCAAGATGTTGCCGAAAGGTGAGTGCTGAAAGACATCCGCGGCGGTGAACTCCATGACCAGAGCCCAATCGGGCTTAACCGGGAGAGGTGCGGGATTTACGGAGTCTGGATCAGAGTCCGGCACCTTGGAGTCACGGGCCTTGCGAGGGACTAGGCTGGCATCCGACTCTATCACCGTAGAGATTGCAGTTTCCAGGGTGGCGTCTAACCGTCCGTCCCCGACTGGCATAGTGGGCTCCGAGCTAATGGTCGGAGCGGACACCTGAGCGACGCTCTGGGCGTTGTCCGATGACAGAGCTAAATCGTGCCCATCATGACAGTGCGGCGCGCCCGGTTGTGGCTCGAATCCGTTGAAGATCAAGTCCCCGCGGATGTCAGCCGTGTAGTTCAAGCTTCCAAACCTGACCTGATGGCCAGGGGCGTAGCTCTCGATCTGCTCCAGATGGCCGAACGAGTCGGCCCGCAGTGCGAAGCCACCGAATACGAAGATCTGTCCGGGGAGAAAAGTCTCATCCCGGACCGCATCGCGATTGACGAGCGAAGAAGCCATCGGGCCTAAAAGGCGACGACACAGAGGAACTCTCAATGAAAGCACCAATGTAGGTGTCAAAACCGGCGGATCTCGGGTAGGGGGTCCCGAACTGTGCGTCTAGGCGGATGGTAACAGGAGACAAGGGATACAATGTTTTTACCCAGGTTCGGGCCCTCTCGATGGAGGTAAAACCCTACTCCTGCTTGATTAATATTGATGACATGGGTAGTACAAGAGTAGATCTACCACGAGATCGGAGTGGCTAAACCCTAGAATCTAGCCTATGGTATGATTGTAGTTCGTCCTACGGACTAAAACTCTCCGGTTTATATAGACACCGGAGAGGGCTAGGGTTACACAGAGTCGGTTACAATGGGAGGAGATCTTCATATCGTATCGCCAAGCTTGCCTTCCATGCCAAGGAAAGTCCCATCCGGACACGGGATGGAGTCTTCAATCTTGTATCTTCATAGTCCGGGAGTCCGGCCAAAGGTCTTAGTCCAGCCATCCGGACACCCCCTAATCCAGGACTCCCTTAGGTCCCCTCACTTATGTCTTCAGCCCATTTCTTCTCCTACCTCGAGAAAAAAATCACCATAGGTCTCTCTCTCGTGTTCTTGCTCTCAAACCCGTGGATTTCGATCTCTTTGCTCGAAGCTCCATTTCCGAAACTGTTTTGGGGATTTATACTTGGTTTGTGACTCCTCAATTGCTCCAATTTGTTTTTCCTTTAGTGGATTATATTTTGAATAATTAGTTACTCTTGGTGCTGTTGTAGATCAGCTTGCATGTTGAATTCTTAGAGTTCTTAGTAGTTTGAATGCTTAATATAGCCTCTATGCCTCCTTATGAGTAGCTGCTATCAATCTTGTGAAGTTTTATTGACAAAAATATTGTAACCCAAAAATTTCAGAAATTTGTACGCGAATAAAATTTATCTTTCTAGAAGGAGTTCTTCAAGGAGGAGGTCCTCGGAGGCATTGTCTAGTAGTGACTCAATGCGTCGGTCTTATGTTGAACCAAGTGCAAGTTCAATATGGGATGCCGCTATCAAATCATGTTTATGGCCGTGTGACGATTTCATGGTGAGTGCAGGTATTAAAGAAGAATTTGAGCAATATATTAACAATGCCGAGCTTAGTCCATACATTGAAGATAAGTGCATCCAACATCTGAGCCTCACAGAAACATTTACTAAAGAATTTAAATTTCATCCTCGTGAGTCTAGAGTTTCATTTAAAATTTATGACCGTCCATTTACCATACCTCTAGAAGTGTTTTGTGGCATCTGTAAAATTCCATTCTGGGGTTCGCTGGACGAGCCACCAAGATCTGAGTATGAGTCATTTTTGGTTAACCTTTGCTACAATGAGGATAGAGGAGTGACACAAGGTAGAATAAAAAGTATTCATTTCCCATCAACTCAATACTTTGCACTGTTTAATGGAAAATGCGTCGTAGGCATACAAGATTGTAGCACACTATGTGCCCCTGACTTGAGCCTCATACACACTGCTCTCACCGGTATTAAATGTTATAATCTTGGAGCGATTGTTGCACGCCGATTGCAACATAACACTGGTAGCGGTTATTTTTATGGTAGGATTTATGCTTCTCGTTTAGCTAAAGAGGTTGGTGTTACACATCTACCTCATGACCCTATCTTACCCACTCAGTACTTAGACTTTGAGGCCATGAAGCGCCATAAGTTCCTTAAGGGCAAAATCACCGATTATACTTATAACTTGAGGTTCAATAAACAAACCGTTGTGCATACTGTTTTGCATGCGCCTGCTCTCTTTGATTATTGCTACGTCTTGAGCTTGCGTTGGTTTTCCTCGAAGAGGAGAGGGTGATGTAGCAAAGTGTAGCGTAAGTATTTCCCTCAGTTTGAGAACCAAGGTATCAATCCAGTAGGAGGCTCCTAAAAAGTCCCACGCACCTACACAAACAAACTGAGAACTCGCAACCAACGCAATAAAGGGGTTATCAATCCCTTCACGGCCACTTGCGGAAGTGAGATCTAATAAAGATAGTATGATAAGATAAATATATTTTTGGTATTTGTAAGATAGATGCAGAAAGTAAGATGCAAATAAAAGTAGATTGAAAGCAAATATGGTAAGAGATAGACCCGGGGGCCATAGGTATCACTAGAGGCTTCTCTCGAGATAGCATAAGTATTACGGTGGGTGAACAAATGACTGTCGAGCAATTGATAGAAAAGCGCATAGTTATGAGATTATCTAGGCATGATCATGTATATAGGCATCACGTCCATAACAAGTAGACCGACTCCTGCCTGCATCTACTACTATTACTCCACACATCGACCGCTATCCAGCATGCATCTGGAGTATTAAGTTCATAATAACAGCGTAACGCATTAAGCAAGAAGACATGATGTAGAGGGATAAACTCATGCAATATGATATAAACCCCATCTTGTTATCCTCGATGGAAACTATACAATATGTATCTTGCAACCCTTTCTGTCACTAGGTAAGAACACCACAAGATTGAACCCAAAGCTAAGCACTTCTCCCATGGCAAGAAGAACCAATCTAGTAGGCCAAACCAAACTGATAATTCGAATAGACTGCCAAAGATAACTCAATCATACATAAAAGAATTCAGAGAAGATTCAAATATTATTCATAGATAAACTTGATCATAAACCCACAATTCATCGGATCTCGACAAACACACCGCAAAAAGAGATTACATCGAATAGATCTCCACAAGAGAGGGGGAGAACATTGTATTGAGATCCAAAAAGAGAGAAGAAGCCATCTAGCTAATAACTATAGACCCGTAGGTCTGTGGTAAACTACTCACAACTCATCAGAGGGGCAAGGATGTTGATGTAGAAGCCCTCCGTGGTCGATTCCCCCTCCGGCAGAGTGCCGGCGAAGGCTCCAAGATGAGATCTCACGGATATAGAAGGTTACGGCCGAGGAAATTGTGTTTCGTGGTGCTCCTGGATGTTTTTGGGGTACGTAGGTATATATAGGAGGAAGAAGTACGTCGGTGGCCGCCCGAGGGGCCCACGAGACAGGGGGCGTGCCCTACAGGGGGGGGGCGGCCCCCTATCTCGTGGGGCCCTCGGGAGCTTCTTGACTTGCACTCCAAGCTCTCCGGATCAGATTTGTTCCAAAAATCACGCTCCCGAAGGTTTCATTCCGTTTGGACTCCGTTTGATATTCCTTTTCTTCGAAATACTAAAATAGGCAAAAAAACAGCAATATGGGCTGGGCCTCCGGTTAGTAGGTTAGTCCCAAAAATAATATAAATGTGTAAAATAAAGCCCATAAACATCCAAAAGGGGTAATATAATAGCATGGAACAATCAAAAATTATAGATACATTGGAGACGTATCAAGCATCCCCAAGCTTAATTCCTACTCATTCTCGAGTAGGTAAATGATAAAAAGAGAATTTTTGATGTGGAATGCTACCTAGCATAATTCATAATGTAATTTTATTTATTGTGGCATGAATGTTCAGATCCAAATGAATACAAAACAAAAGTTCATATTGACATAAGAAGTAGTAATACTTCAAGCATAGTAATCAAAGTAATCATGTCTTCTCAAAATAACATGGCTAAAGAAAGTTATCCCTACAAAATCATATAGTTTGGCTGTTGCTCTATCTTCATCACACAAAGTATTTAATCATGCACAACCCCGATGACAAGCCAAGCAATTGTTTCATACTTTAATAATCTCAAACTCTTTCAACTTCCATGCAATACATGAGCGTGAGCCATGGACATAGCATTATATGTGGAATAGAATGGTGGTTGTGAAGAAGACAAAAAAGGAGAAGATAGTTCTCACATCAACTAGGCATATCAACGGGCTATGGAGATGCCCATTAATAGATACCAATGTGAGTGAGTAGGGATTGCCATGCAACGGATGCACTAGAGCTATAAATATATGAAAGCTCAACAACAGAAACTAAGTGAGTGTGCATCCAACTTGCTTGCTCACGAAGACCTAGGGAGCTTTTTAGGAAGCCCATCATTGGAATATACAAGCCAAGTTCTATAATGAAAAAATCCCACTAGTATATGAAAGTGACAACATATGAGACTCTCTATCATGAAGATCATGGTGCTATTTTGAAGCACAAGTGTGGAAAAAGAGATAGTAGCATTGTCCCTTCTCTCTTTTTCTCTCATTTTATATTTTTTTTCTTTTTCCTTTTTTTCTTTTTTTTCTTTTTTTCTTTTTGGCCTTTCTCATTTTTTGCTTTTTCTTCTTTTCTTTTCTTTTCAAAGTCCGAAGTCTCATCCCGACTTGTGGGGGAATCATAGTCTTCATCATCCTTTCCTCATGAGGACAATGCTCTAATAATGAAGATCATCACACTTTTATGGATTTACAACTCAAAGCTAGAACAAGATATGACTCTATATGAATGCCTCCGGCGGTGTACCGGGATATGCAATGAATCAAGAGTGACATGTATGAAAATTATAAAGGTGGCCTTGCCACAAATACGATGTCAACTACATGTTCATGCAAAAAGCAATATGACAAAAGTAATGTGTTTCATATGAACGAAATGGTGGAAAGTTGCATGGCAATATATCTCAGAATGGCTATGGTAATGCCATAATAGGTAGGAATGGTGGCTGTTTTGAGGAAGGTATATGGTGGGTGTATGGTACCGGTGAAAGTTGCGCGACACAAGAGAGGCTAGCAATAATGGAAGGGTGAAAGGGTGCGTATAATCCATGGATTCAACATTAATCAAAAGAACTCATGCACTTGTTGCAAAAATTTAGAAGTCATCAAAAACCAAAGCACTACGCGCATGCTCCTAGGGGGATAGATTGGTAGGAAAAAACCATCGCTCGTCCCCGACAGCCACTCATAAGGAAGACAATCAATAAATAAAATTGTGCTCCAACTTCATCACAAAGCGGTTCACCATACGTGCATGCTACGGGAATCACAAACTTCAACACAAGGATTCTTTAAATTCATAATCACCCAACTAGCATCACTTTAATGTCACTACCTCCATATCTCACAACAATTATCAAGCATCAAATTGATCATAGCATCCAATTCACTTCCTATGATAGTTTTTATTATACCCAACTTGGATGCTCATCATTCTAGGACCAACTTTATGATAATAGCAAAAGCCATGCTGTTCTAAAAGACTCTCAAAATAATATAAGTGAAGCATGAGAGACTAGCAATTTCTTCAAAATTAAGACACCACCGTGCTCTAAAAGATATAAGTGAAGCACTAGAGCAAAAACTATCAAGCTCAAAAGATATAAGTGAAGCACATAGAGTATTCTAGCAAATTCTAATCAAATAGTCTTCTCCCAAAAGGTGTGTACAGGAAGGATGATTGTGGCAAACTAAAAATCAAAGACTAATATAATACACGACGCTCCAAGCAAAACACATATCATGTAGCGAATAAAAATATAGCTCCAAGTAAAGTTACCAATGAACAAAGACGAAAGAGGGGATGCCTTCCCGGGGCATCCCCAAGCTTAGGCTTTTGGCTATTCTTGAATATCTTGGGGTGCCTTGGGCATCCCCAATCTTAGGCTCTTGCCACCCTTTATTCCATAGTCCATAAAAGCTTTACCCAAAACTTGAAAACTTCACAACACAAAACTCAACAGGAAATCTTATAAGCTCCACTAGTGAAAGAAAACAAAACCACCACATAAGGTACTGCAATTAACTCATTCTTTATTTAATTTGGTGTTAAACCTACTGTATTCCAACTTCTTTATGGTTCATAGACTGAATTACTAGCAATAGATGCATTGAAATAAGCAAACAACACACGAAAAACAGAATCTGTCAAAAACAGAACAGTCTGTAGCAATCTGTAACTAACGCAAACTTCTGGAACTCTAAAAATCCTACCAAAATAGGAAGTCCTGCAAAATTAATCTATTGAACAGTAGAAAAAAGAATCAACGCAACATCACGTTCCTGTGATTTAACAAAATTATATTCGTGCGTGCAAAGTTTCTGTTTTTCAGCAGAATCAAATCAACTATCATCGTAGGTTATCCTATAGGTTCTACTTGGCACAAACACTAATTAAAAGATAAAAAAAATCTAAAAAGAAGGTATATGCAAGATTTATTCCTAAACAGGAGCAAAAAAATATATAAAGAAAATTGGGTTGCCTCCCAACTAGCGTTATCGTTTAACGCCCCTAGCTAGGCATAAAAGCAAGGATAGATTTAACTAGTGCCATCTTTGGCACTAAATTCATAAGTAGCACGCATGATAGATTCATAAGGTAATTTGACTTCCTTTCTTGGAAAGTGCTCCATGCATTTCTTTAAAGTAAATTGGAATCTAATGTTCCCTTCCTTCATATCAATAATCGCACCAATCGTTCTAAGGAGAGGTCTACCGAGAATAATAGGGCAAGAAAGATTGCAATCAATATGAAGAACGATAAAACCTACGGGCACCAAATTTCTATTTGCAACAATAAGAACATCATTGATCCTTCCCATTGGCTTTTTAATGGTGGAATCTGCAAGGTGCAAATTTAAAGAGCAGTCATCAAGATCATGGAAACCTAGAATATCACATAAAGTTTTCGGGATCGTGGAAACACTAGCACCCAAATCACACAAAGCAAAACACTCATAATCTTTAATTCTAATCTTTATAGTAGGTTCGCACTCATCATTAAGTTTTCTAGATATAGAAACTTCCAAATTAAGTTTTTCATCATAAGATTGCATCAAGGCATCAACAATATGTTTGGTAAAAGCTTTATTTTGACTATAAACATGAGGAGAATGAACAACGATTGCAACAAGGAAATACAACCTTTTAAAGAACAATTATCATAATCAAATTCCTTGAAGTCCGAGATAGTAGGTTCAATATTATTAGAAGTTGAGGATTCTCCAATCTCACTTTTACCAAATTTAACATTAAGATCTAAAGACTCTGAATTTTTGGGATGCCTTCTAGGAAAAGTTGATTCATTATCACTCCCATAATCATCAAAATTCATATTGCAAAACATAGATCTAATCGGAGACGCATCAATAACTTTAAGATCTTCATCATTATTTTCATGTAATTTTTCTAGTTTAGCGGCCATCTTATTGACTAAGGTGGCTTGCTTGTCAGAAATTTTGGCTATAGCATTTTCAAGCCGGGTAATTTGAGCGTTAACACCATAAAATTCTTTGTACATATCATCAAGCTCTTTGTTCATAAATCCCAAAACACTTTTTTGTTCCTTAAGCTCTTTTCTAAAGAAATTATTATGCTCAAATTGCAAATTCATAAAGGTTCTAATATTAGATTCAATCTCATCCATCCTTCTGAGAAGGTGGTCAGGGCCCTTAGGCGCAGCCATAGGGTCAAACAAGCAAACAAGCACACACAAGAAGGCAAGCGAAAAGAGAGAGGAGGAGATTGGGAAAGAGAAGGCGAATAAAATGGCAAGGGTGAAGTGGGGGAGAGGAAAACGAGAGGCAAATGGCAAATAATGTAAAAGCGAGGGAGATGGGTTTGTGATGGGTACTTGGTATGTCTTGACTTGAGCGAAGACCTCCCCGGCAACTGCGCCAGAAATACTTCTTGCTACGTCTTGAGCTTGCGTTGGTTTTCCTTGAAGAGGAGAGGGTGATGCAGCAAAGTGTAGCGTAAGTATTTCCGTCAGTTTTGAAAACCAAGGTATCAATCCAGTAGGAGGCTCCTCAAAAGTCCCACGCACCTACACAAGCAAACTGAGAACTCGCAACCAACGCAATAAAGGGGTTGTCAATCCCTTCACGGCCACTTGCGAAAGTGAGATCTAATAAAGATAGTATGATAAGATAAATATATTTTTGGTATTTTGTAAGATAGATGCAGAAAGTAAGATGCAAATAAAAGTAGATTGAAAGCAAATATGATACGAGATAGACCCGGGGCCATAGGTTTCACTAGAGGCTTCTCTCGGGATAGCATAAGTATTACGGTGGGTGAACAAATTACTGTCAAGCAATTGATAGAAAAGCGCATAGTTATGAGATTATCTAGGCATGATCATGTATATAGGCATCACGTCCATAACAAGTAGACCGACTCCTTCCTGCATCTACTACTATTACTCCACACATCGACTGCTATCTAGCATGCATCTAGAGTATTAAGTTCGTAAGAACAGAGTAACGCATTAAGCAAGAAGACATGATGTAGAGGGATAAACTCATGCAATATGATATAAACCCCATCTTGTTATCCTTGATGGCAACAATACAATACGTGTCTTGCAACCCTTTCTGTCATTGGGTAAGAACACCGCAAGATTGAACCCAAAGCTAAGCACTTCTCCCGTGGCAAGAAGAACCAATCTAGTTGGCCAAACCAAACTGATAATTCGAAGAGACTTGCAAAGATAACTCAATCATACATAAAAGAATTTAGAGAATATTCAAATATTATTCATAGATAAACTTGATCATAAACCCACAATTCATCGGATCTCGACAAACACACCGCAAAAAGAGATTACATTGAATAGATCTCCACAAGAGAGGGGGAGAACATTGTATTGAGATCCAAAAAGAGGGAAGAAGCCATCTAGCTAATAACTATAGACTCGTAGGTCTGTGGTAAACTACTCACAATTCATCGGAGGGGCAAGGATGTTGATGTAGAAGCCCTCAGTGGTCGATTCCCCCTCCGGCAGAGTGCCGACGAAGGCTCCAAGATGAGATCTCGCGGATACAGAAGGTTACGGCGGTGGAAATTGTGTTTCATGGTGCTCCTGGATGTTTTCGGGGTACGTAGGTATATATAGGAGGAAGAAGTACGTCGGTGGCCGCCCGAGGGGCCCACGAGACAGGGGGCGCGACCCCCTATCTCGTGGGGCCCTTGGGAGCTTCTTGACTTGCACTCCAAGCTCTCCGGATCAGATTTGTTCCAAAAATCACGCTCCCGAAGGTTTCATTCCGTTTGGACTCCGTTTGATATTCCTTTTCTTCGAAATACTGAAATAGGCAAAAAAACAGCAATATGGGCTGGGCCTCCGGTTAGTAGGTTAGTCCCAAAAATGATATAAATGTGTAAAATAAAGCCCATAAACATCCAAAAGGGGTAATATAATATCTGGAACAATAAAAAATTATAGATACGTTGGAGACGTATCAATTATCACAGCAAAGGAAGGTATTATGTTCTTGAGAGCGAGGCCCACGCGCACAATGTGGAGGTCCCTGCTGCTCGGCAGGCTGAGGAGGCTGCACCAAGAGCCTCCGTGAGCTACCACTCTGGCTATTATGCAAGCCGCGGATGGTGATTACCAAGCTAGGCCAAAAGCCTAAGCTTGGGGTAGTACGTATTTCCACCGACATTACATTCATGCTCGCACATTTCATTCCAGTTGTTGGTGTTCACACTTTTTCACTATATTATCCATGTTAGATTTATTTTCTTGCTTTCTTCTTATGTGTTTGAAAAACTTGAGAAAATCCAAAAATATTTCTTGCTTCTTTTCAGTTTTTCTTTCTAGTTTAATTAGTTGTAGTATAAAAAGAAAACCCAAAAAGATTTCTCAATTCTTCTTCTTGTTTGTTGGAGCTTTCTCGTGTAAATAGTTTTTCTCATTTTTATCTTCCTTTTATCTAATTTGCTTTCTTCAAGAAAAACTAAAAACTCCAAAAACATTTCAATGTGTTTCTCTGAAATTATTTTCTTTTGTTGAGTAGATGAGAAGACCACGATGAAAATGTTGAGTGGCTCTCATATGCATTATTATCGATCTAACAAAGAGACCAAATTACCTTGTCTTCTCCTTTTTGAATAAAATGTTTGCAGATTCCAGCTTAGTCCACGACACTCTTGCAATATTATCATTTTTATATCATTCGATCGTGCAAGTGAAAAGGCAATGATGACGATATTTGACGAAGTGACTGTGGCAGAGAGAAATGGGTATGAACTCAACTTGTTCTATTTTTGTAA
Source organism: Triticum dicoccoides (assembly GCF_002162155.2). Taxonomy (NCBI): domain Eukaryota; kingdom Viridiplantae; phylum Streptophyta; class Magnoliopsida; order Poales; family Poaceae; genus Triticum; species Triticum dicoccoides. The sequence goes on along the minus strand of NC_041387.1, from coordinate 174,340,786 downwards.
ATATGTTTAACCTAGTATCCATGATTCATCATATTATGATCAAACATGTTTGCAATGACAATTAGAGATTATAGTTTCTCATGTCGTGCTTAACTATCTAGGAGTGGATAATGATTTATCTTGAATGTCAACATGCATCAAAATTATTGTGATGTAGTATATGGTATCCTCCTCTAAATGTTTCAAGTGGCTTGACTTGGCACATGTTCACGCATGTAGTTGAATCAAAACCAACATAACCTCTATGATATTTATGCTCATGGTGTTCATATCCTACTCATGCTAGTATTCAATGTTTATTATGCATAATGCATGTTCACGACCGTTTTGGCTCTCTAGTTGGCCGCTTCACAACCTATTTGCTAGCCTTCGCCTGTACTAAGCGGAAATACTACTTGTGCATCAAAATCCTAAAACCAAAAGTCATTCCAAATGAGTCCATCATATCTACCTATATGTTGTATTAACCTTCCGTTCTAAGTAAATTTGCATGTGCCACCTCTAAATTTCAAACGAACGTCTGTTTTTGTGTGCATGGATTGTTCATAGATCGATAGGGGGGTAGTCGGTATCTTCCATGCTAAGAGGGTTATTCTCATGATGAGTGTTTATTCACTTGTCCTTGCATGAGAGGGGCGGTAATAGGGATTCCCAGTCCCGAAATCAAAATTGCAAATAATTAAAGAAAACTCCCCCAAGATTGTTGTTGGTATGGACGGTACCCGTGGATTCGGCTAGCCATGGAGTGCGTTTGTTGGTGGAGGGGGAGTAAACCTTTACTTTTATCACTTGGGAACCACCACTAATGTTTTTAGCATGGAAGATATTGATAACTTTTGGTCGTGATGCGAACAGGAAGGGTGCATTTCCCAAAATTTCATTTATCTCTGATTTAAGCTTCGAGCTCTGGCACCTCTGCAAATCCCTGCTTCTCTCTATGAAGGGACTATTTTTTTAATCTTATGTTGCATCATCACCTTCTCAAACACGCGCCATACCTGAGAGCACTATTGTCATCCTCATGCATTATGTATAGTTAATGTTGAATGCATCATGACTAGATCTTTTCTACCATGAATTACAATGTTTAGTCGTTGCTTGAACTTTGGAGGTACTTGCATTTATGTTTTGCGGTCTCAGTAAGGGCTAGCGAGATACCATTGTTGTCACTACAAAAAAAAGACACATCCGTGACATTTTGGGCTGAACGAATTTTTTTTCTGTCATACATATGACACTTCTATGACTATAATTGTGACAAAACCCGGCATCATCATAGATGTGGTGGGCTCCTACTTCTATGAAAAAAAATAATGACAGAAAATGGGCTTTTCATCCTGGGCGGGCCGGAGACGCAGCTGCATGGCATTCTTTGGGCCGTCCATGACGGAAAAAACCGTGGTAGAAGCGAGGAGAGGAAAATTTCGGGGAGTTCCCGGTTACGGTGGGAGGTCGGGGGCCGAGCGATGCACGTTTCTCTCATACAGGTACGTGCGTGTGTGCGAGGCATTGGCTCTAACTGAACCCGAGCGACGCGTTGGGCTTTAACTGAACATGAGCGATTGCATTGTAGGCTACGCGTTACTGAACCCGAGCGATCGATCGATGGCTGTTAACTGAACCCGATCGAGCGATTCCTTCGCTACTACTGCTAACTGAAGCCGATCGATTGGATGAACAGTGAGCGTT